>NW_026607144.1:0-222500 GCF_029890125.1 Rhinichthys klamathensis goyatoka | reverse complement strand
ATATACTGTATCTATTAATAATATTTATATATATATATATATACACTCACCGGCCACTTTATTAGGTACCCCATGCTAGTAACGGGTTGGACCCCCTTTTGCCTTCAGAACTGCCTCAATTCTTCGTGGCATAGATTCAACAAGGTGCTGGAAGCATTCCTCAGGGAGTTTGGTCCATATTGACATGATGGCATCACACAGTTGCCGCAGATTTGTCGGCTGCACATCCATGATGCGAATCTCCCGTTCCACCACATCCCAAAGATGCTCTATTGGGTTGAGATCTGGTGACTGTGGAGGCCATTTTAGTACAGTGAACTCATTGTCATGTTCAAGAAACCAATTTGAAATGATTAGAGCTTTGTGACATGGTGGAAGTAGCCATCAGAGGATGGGTACATGGTGGCCATAAAGGGATGGACATGGTCAGAAACAATGCTCAGGTAGGCCGTGGCATTTAAACGATGCCCAATTGGCACTAAGGGGCCTAAAGTGTGCCAGGAAAACATCCCCCACACCATTACACCACCACCACCAGCCTGCACAGTGGTAACAAGGCATGATGGTTCCATGTTCTCATTCTGTTTACGCCAAATTCTGACTCTAACATCTGAATGTCTCAACAGAAATCGAGACTCATCAGACCAGGCAACATTTTTCCAGTCTTCAACTGTTCAATTTTGGTGAGCTCTTGCAAATTGTAGCCTCTTTTTCCTATTTGTAGTGGAGATGAGTGGTACCCGGTGGAGTCTTCTGCTGTTGTAGCCCATCCGCCTCAACGTTGTGTGTGTTGTGGCTTCACAAATGCTTTGCTGCATACCTCGGTTGTAACGAGTGGTTATTTCAGTCACTGTTGCCCTTCTATCAGCTCGAACCAGTCTGGCCATTCTCCTCTGACCTCTGGCATCAACAAGGCATTTCCGCCCACAGAACTGCCGCTCACTGGATGTTTTTTCTTTTTCGGACCATTCTCTGTAAACCCTAGAGATGGTTGTGCGTGAAAATCCCAGTAGATTAGCAGTTTCTGAAATACTCAGACCAGCCCTTCTGGCACCAACAATCATGCCACGTTCAAAGTCACTCAAATCACCTTTCTTCCCCATACTGATGCTCGGTTTGAACTCCAGGAGATTGTCTTGACCATGTCTACATGCCTAAATGCACTGAGTTGCCGCCATGTGATTGGCTGCTTAGAAATTAAGTGTTAACGAGCAGTTGGACAGGTGTACCTAATAAAGTGGCCGGTGAGTGTATAAGTGATGTGTGTTTTTACAAGGTTAAGAAAAATGCCCCTGAAAACCATTTCGAGGGGCAAATATTACCCCTAATATTAAATAATAATAATTTCTGACCTATATATCCTGTCCACTTACATGTCTAACAGCAAATCACTTATGCCACCTAAATAATATTTATAATGACACAAAGTCCTGTATAATGTGTCCGCGTCCCAGATTGCTCCTATGCTCCGGTTGCATCCATGAGTTTGGTGCAGGATCTGTTTGACAGGCCAATGTTTGGGAAACCTGTTCAGCAACAGTCATTACTCCTTTTGGTGACGGCACAGAAATGATTCAAGGCTGTCTGTCCATAATCACAAGAACGTGCCGTGTTTGATCGGCCCTGATGTCGTTCAAGGGTTCTAGATCTCTAAGGCATTTAGTTAATTTAACATTGAACATTTCCATAACGCATGATTGATTGCACGGAATGTAAAGTTTGTAGCGAGCGGCAGCATCTCGGATATTTCATCAGTGTGTTTCTGTGGAAGCATTAGACCGCTCACACACACTCCTTCTCTCAGCTGCTATTTTTAGCTCCAGCTCTACAAGCCCACAGTCACACTCGCTTGCTTATCCAATAAAGCTAAATCGATTTTACACTTATTTCCGAAATGCTCTGTGTATCAATAACTCATATAGACTATATCATTTGATGGAAGATCCTTATAGTGACTATCTATCTATCTATCTATCTATCTATCTATCTATCTATCTATCTATCTATCTATCTATCTATCTATCTATCTATCTATCTATCTATCTATCTATCTACCTGTCTATCTATCTACCTGTCTATCTATCTACCTGTCTATCTATCTATCTATCTATCTATCTATCTATCTATCTATCTATCTATCTATCTATCTATCTATCTATCTATCTATCTATCTATCTATCTATCTATCTATCTATCTATCTATCTATCTATCTATCTATCTATCTATCTATCTATCTATCTATCTATCTATCTATCTATCTATCTATCTATCTATCTATCTATCTATCTATCTATGTGAATATTCTAACTAACTTGTTTTCTTCAACAAGTAACAATGGTAATACTATTTATTTATTTAGGCATGGTGGCATTTTAAAGTAATGTGGCATCATCAAGGTAAAACTATGGTACTGAGATATATGCCTTTGTACTACAATTCATTTATAAGGTGCTTGCAGTTATACCATAGTACCTTCATGGTACAAAACATGCAATGCCATGGTACATTTTGTTGTTGTAAATACCACGGTTTTTATGTAGCATGGTAATACCGTTCTTGTACATGGTATTCCTGGAAGTGGCATGTAAAATAAGTCGTGCGATTATATGATATCATCATATACTGTAATGACATCAGCAATGAAAGGTAAAAAGTAAATAAAAAATAATCAATATAAAAATAAATAAATATTTTTAAAAATATATATATTATGAAATATCAAATGTTAAAAAGCAAATAAAAATCGAACATTATAATGGTAGCCTATGTGATTGATATAATATAATCATTGTATCATTATCATATCAATATATGATTAAATGATATCATATGACTTTCTTTCTTTCTTTTTTTTCTCTCAATTCAATTCAAATCAATTCATCTCTTTCTCTCTCTCTCTCTCTGTCTCCCTGTATGACTTGTAGCTCACCGCTCTGAACACAGGGGATGATTCGACCTTGTCTCTTTTTTTTTCATCAGAGACTCGGATCATCTTCCCGTTCCCGGAGAACTGCAGACACGGGAGTCAATCTATAGCTTTATAGATGAATTTCAAACAGTGTTCCGCTGCTTTTTCCACGATACCTTCTCTATTGCGTAACAGGAGCTGCATGGCACTCGGCCATTTTTATGAGTGACCTGTTTTTCAATTAAGTTCAGCCGGCTTGCCGTTGAGGTCTCTCTCTGCTGACTAAACATGCAGTTACAACGCTTTGGTCGAGGGGAAATGGATGGCGCTCTTAAAGGGCGGTTTTGTATTGTAGTACATTGTTATTGATGGGGGTTTGAACAGGTCAGAGTTAAATGCTGAGCGCTGCTGTTTTCACACACCACACCGGACAGGTTCTGCGCTTCACTGACGGGTCAAGCCAAACGCTAGCGCTCGGGAATGAAGAAGATAAAACAGCAAAATATAAGTTATTGATTTAGACATGCTTTGTGTGGACTCTCTTAAATTAAAACAAGCCACAAATATACTTCCTATTGACCTTTACAGTGCAACAAATTAATCTTTGTGAGAACTGATTCAGCAAAATTTGGTTGTTTAAATCTTGGCTGTTATCTAAAAATATTTGAATCCAAATTTCAAATATTAATTTAATTAAAATACTTGGAAACTTTATTTCAAGGTGATGTAATTGCACGTCACTACATATACTTACTATAGTAATAACAGTAAATTATGCATAATTACAAGTAACTAACCCTAAACCAAACCCTAACCGTAACTCTATAGTAAGTACATGTAGTTAATTAAATATGAGTGAGTACAATGTAACTACGTCACCTTAAAATAAAGTGTAACCAAATACTGTAATAAAAAATGTATTCAATTATTTGAAATACAATTGAATTTTTTTATTAAAATATTAAAAATTTACAGTAATTGAGCATATCTCGTATTTAATATTCCTTTAAGACACAACATCACATTCTGTTTCGTGTGTGAATGTTGTAGCCGTTTCTCCAAAAGCATTAACAAACCTCTTTATCCTTAAAGGAATGTTGCAGTGCATGCTGGGACACACATGTTGGCATGAATAAAACATATTGTGCTGATCTGAGATGGATTATATCGTGTGAAGATTCTCATGGGAGCAGGTCAGCATGTAACTCTGGTGTACGTCTGTGTGTGTACATCCTCTCCCTGATACATATACTCCCACTCTATACTTATAGTTATCTATCCATCCATCCATCTATTGTAATGTACAGTATCTATCTATTCATCCATCCATCCATCTCTATATATTGTAATGCATATACTTAGTATAGTTATCCATCCATCCATCAAATATCTGCAAAAGTAAGTTGTTTTTTTCTTTTCTTTTTTTTTTAATTCTGGGGACAATTTAATTTATGTAAACACACACAACACAGTCGGTTACTGTATGTACGCACATTTCTACTACTCTTCACTTCTGGCATGCTCATTGTCTCACAGGTGGGAAAAGAAGGTTTTTAAAGCTCATTAGCAGTGTGTGTATGTGTGTGTGTGGTGGTGGTGGTGGTGGTGGTGGTGGGGGGGTTGTCTGTATATGTGTGTGTGTGTGTGTGTGTGTGTGTGGCAGTTGAACTCAATCTGCTAAGTGGGTGGAAGATTCTAGAGGCGGTGTTGAGATTCATTTAGATAATGACACATTATCTCATCTTGATGTTCTATCTTTACCTTACGCTGTGCATGGGCGACGCAAACAAGAATGCAGAATGTCTTCCATCCGTTTAAAGCAAAAATGCATAATATCATAACTGATTGTTCGCTGCATCTTTGATCGATATAAATGACTTCAGAAGAAACGTGCCCCGTCAGATCACTTTTAAGAAGATCTTTGTAATGGGCTGTTTTTGTGATAAATCACTACGTTTGATAAAAATGAGATCCTGGATTGCATTTACCGTACATTGTTGAGAATAATCAATTTTGGAGTTGAATCAGTACAAGCTGAGAATGAATTAAACTGCGGATTTAATTACGGGGCATTTTCATAAAGGCTGCAATTTATTTCGAGTGATGAATGGCGGAAAACATGATATATAGCATATACATAATTTCTATTCACTCACAAGAAATGAGGGGCTGAGTGCGCAGTTTGGTCACCGACTTAATTCTGAAAGACATCTGGGAAAAAAGGGCAGCTTCATGTGAGATTAATTAATTCCGAATGAAACAAATCCACTTCTTCGCAGCGCGGGGCTTCTGAGGCGCAAAGTGTGATGTCTTTCATTTACTACACTTACAAATATATGAACATCATTGCATTACATAACAAAATATTAAACCGACTCGAGAAGCATTTATTTGAAAGATTATACAAGTCCTTCTCAAAAAATTAGCATATTGTGATAAAGTTCATTATTTTCCATAATGTAATGATAAAAATTTAACTTTCATATATTTTAGATTCATTGCACACCAACTGTTCAGGTCTTTTATTGTTTTAATACTGATGATTTTGGCATACAGCTCATGAAAACCCAAAATTCCTGTCTCAAAAAATTAGCATATTTCATCCGACCAATAAAAGAAGTGTTTTTAATACAAAAAAAATAAGTCAACCTTCAAATAATTATGTTCAGTTATGCACTCAATAGTCAATACTTGGTCGGGAATCCTTTTGCAGAAATGACTGCTTCAATGCGGCGTGGCATGGAGGCAATCAGCCTGTGGCACTGCTGAGGTGTTATGGAGGCCCAGGATGCTTCGATAGCGGCCTTAAGCTCATCCAGAGTGTTGGGTCTTGCGTCTCTCAACTTTCTCTTCACAATATCCCACAGATTCTCTATGGGGTTCAGGTCAGGGGAGTTGGCAGGCCAATTGAGCACAGTAATACCATGGTCAGTAAACCATTTACCAGTGGTTTTGGCACTGTGAGCAGGTGCCAGGTCGTGCTGAAAAATGAAATCTTCATCTCCATAAAGCTTTTCAGCAGATGGAAGCATGAAGTGCTCCAAAATCTCCTGATAGCTAGCTGCATTGACCCTGCCCTTGATAAAACACAGTGGACTAACACCAGCAGCTGACATGGCACCCCAGACCATCACTGACTGTGGGTACTTGACACTGGACTTCAGGGATTTTGGCATTTCCTTCTCCCCAGTCTTCCTCCAGACTCTGGCACCTTGATTTCTGAATGACATGCAAAACTGAGCAACAGTCCAGTGCTGCTTCTCTGTAGCCCAGGTCAGGCGCTTCTGCCGCTGTTTCTGGTTCAAAAGTGGCTTGACCTGGGGAATGCGGCACCTGTAGCCCATTTCCTGCACACGCCTGTGCACGGTGGCTCTGGATGTTTCTACTCCAGACTCAGTCCACTGCTTCCGCAGGTCCCCCAAGGTCTGGAATCGGTCCTTCTCCACAATCTTCCTCAGGGTCCGGTCACCTCTGGTCACGCTGTGCAGCGTTTTTTGCCACACTTTTTCCTTCCCACAGACTTCCCACTGAGGTGCCTTGATACAGCACTCTGGGAACAGCCTATTTGTTCAGAAATTTCTTTCTGTCTTACCCTCTTGCTTGAGGGTGTCAATGATGGCCTTCTGGACAGCAGTCAGGTCGGCAGTCTTACCCATGATTGCGGTTTTGAGTAATGAAACAGGCTGGGAGCCTCAGGAATCTTTTGCAGGTGTTTAGAGTTAATTAGTTGATTCAGATGATTAGGTTAATAGCTCGTTTAGAGACCCTTTTCATGATATGCTAATTTTTTGAGACAGGAATTTTGGGTTTTCATGAGCTGTATGCCAAAATCATCAGTATTAAAACAATAAAAGACCTGAAATATTTCAGTTGGTGTGCAATGAATCTAAAATATATGAAAGTTAAATTTTTATCATTACATTATGGAAAATAATGAACTTTATCACAATATGCTAATTTTTTTAGAAGGACCTGTAGAATTTGATGCATGCATACTGTATAAAGATACTAGATGTGATATTTTATCAACTAATGGCATTCAGACATTTTTAAGTGTGACTTACATCTTGAAATAATTTTTAGGGTCATTTTAGTTACAAAATGACAAAAAGTCTCACCATCTTGTAAGCAAGTGTTAAACGTTTGTAACCTGCAAAACTATGTTTGATGTTTACACAGTTGGTCCACATCTACCGTTCAAAATATCTACCGTTTGTGGTCAGCATTTAAATACTTGGCATTGTTTGCTGTTAGCAGTCTGCAGTGTGCTTTCAGAGACCCTCCACCTCCCCCCAGCTCCACCTGTATAGATCAGCAGCGGGGGGTTATTCATGTGTGTTATATGTGCAGAAGCAGCAGCAGCATGTCTTACTCAGCAATGTCTGTGAATGTATTGGCAGAAGCAAGTCTCTGAACTTGCTCTGCAGCAACAGCATAGCAGATCTAATCCGCCAAGACCAGATACATTAACGTTGACATATCCATTATTACCAGTACCATGCCAATCTCTCCGAGAGTTGTCATGACAGCACTACAGAGAGGTGTGCTTGTTAATGTATGTCCATGGTAACAAATGACTGGCGGGAAACTAGAACAAAGGGAACAGGTAACCGAATAGAAACAAATAAAAGTTCATGAAAATGAAACTAAACAGAGCATAACCGTGACAATTTCACAGTTTTGTTGTTTTTACTGTATTTGTGATTAAATAAATACAGCCTTGGTGAGCATAAGAGACTTCATCAAAACATCTTACCGACTCCAAACTTTTGAACTGCATTTTCAAACAAGTATTTGTGGTTATATATATATATATATATATATATATATATATATATATATATATATATATTAAGCATAATTTACTCAAAGAGGTCTTTGAACTTAAAGATTAGGTCTCATACTAAAGACTCAATCAAAATGGATAAGGATACACTGTTTTTATAGTGTGATGTTTGTTTGGCAGTCCTCACCTGACTGTTAAAGGTGTATTGTGTAATATTGTTGATGTTTCAATCATTTAAGTACTTCAATACTTTAAAAATGTCTGTTTGTTTGATCAGCACTTCTGACTCAACCAATGAGTGAATCTGGGGGCGGGGCTTGTACCTAAAGGGCCGTACACACCGGGACGAATATCGGCGCGCGTTATTCGCCAGCGCTTTTCAACGCCTTTTTTTGTGTTCACACCCAAGCGATTTTCGCTGACGATGAGCCGAGTGAACATGCAAATTCATTCCCTGACATTAGATGGCACTTAATGTATAACAGAAATAGTCCTATTCTGTAGTCGCTGTCGCGTTTGTCATATAGTTCTTTTAGCTCCGACACCAATGAGACCAGCAGCTCTACATTCATCTTGCCTTGCATCTTCCTCGTCTTATTTCTTCCCGGCAGTGTAGACGCTACTTGGCGTATATCTTCTTCGCCGCTACGTATGTGTGCTCGGCAAGACCGTTTTGTGCTTGAGCGCCCCCAAGTTGTGTTTTACTGTAACTTCAGAAGCTCCAGACACGTGAGCAAAAGTGCCAATCTCATTGGTCGGATAGTTTTTGACGCGGCGCGTCAAACCCAAAGAACGAGCCCGAGGCGTTTTTTTAAAAATGACGCTTTTACGCGTGGCGTTTTTCGTGTCGGTGTGCACACTCACATTGGCGCCCTTTGTTTAGTCACGAGGCGTTAAACGTCGGCGAGTATCGCGCGCGAAATTCGTCCCGGTGTGAACAGGCCTTAACTGTGAAAACAATGACAGATGGGCTGGTTTGGGAACAACCAACAAAATCTAATGGCAGTTTGTTACATTTACATTTTGGCAATTCATACGATCTCATTAGTACATTTTTGTATACGATCTGCTAATGCCCCATGTGATGGGTATGTTTAGGGATGGGGTTAGAGGTGAACCTTCATGCTTACTTCATATTTTTTATAAAAAATTGCTACTTCATAAAATATTTTGGTTTTCCCATGAGACCAGGTTGGCACAACTGTTTGTAAACAATTATTATTCTGTGCAATTCCCCTTATTGCAGCTAGTGGGGATAAAACTACATCGATTACTACATGAAACTTCTCATTCCTCAGAGCCGGGAGGGTTTGACCCGCTGGTTAATGATGGTGCTTTAAACCCAAACCAGTGAGACCGACACTATCTCAGAAACTTGCGACGTTGAGCTTGTAATTAAATAATGAAGTGATTGAGAGGTAATTAAGGTGTCTAGACAAGGGTCAGGGTGGTAGAAATAACTCTAATGGGGGGTTGGGAGGTACAGAAGCTTGTGTGTTGAGTTTATTTAATTTTACAGGATGTAAAAATATGATGTTTAGATATGTATTACTGTTAGATCTATTTATTTATTCCTGAATAGATGTGGATATAATAATTGTCAATATTATAAGTGTAATATAATATTCAACATTTCTGAAAGTGCTGAAATTTAAGCTTTGAAAATATTGCTTAATGTTGCTGATGTTTTTTCTTGCAATGACTGTTAGTTTTCAAAATCTAAGATTTAATTAATGCAGGTTTTTTTTTGTTTTTTTGTTTTTTTTTGTGGCTGTGTAGCATTTTGGGGTTGCACTTTATTTTACAGTACGTGTACTTATAGTGTACTTACCTAAGAAAATACTGGGTATTATAAGGCAACTATGGGTTAAGGTTAGGTTTAGGGATATAGGTTCAGGGTTAGAACCTATTATAACCCAGTTATAGGAATTACTGTAATAAGTACATTGTATGTACATGGAAAATAAAGTACCCATTTTTGTTTACTGTTAATATTTTGTATAAACATTGCTAAAGAAGTTCCTGAAATATTGGATATTATTCAAGTTAGTCACATGCACATATTACAGAGGTGCAAAGAATATGACAAATCAAACGGATTGCTACCACAGATATGGTATAGTTCATATTATACGGTATGCAAGATTAAAAATACGGTATGCAAGTGTTGAAAAATCTGCAATCTGTTGAAAAAAAGCATTTTACGACATTTTTTCTTTCTATGACCACCAGGTGGAGCACCTTCAAGTTGTGTGTGATCTCAGTGTTGTAGATTTGTGGCTATGGCATTAGCATATCAGGAGACCTTTTCCCATCTCTATGAACTCATAAAACATTCAGCACACCAGTGGACTAGCATCAAAAAAGTTCTTTTTTATTAATAAAACATCGACACGAAGCAGTTATTTCCCTTAAATATTGATCTGTGCTTTCTGAATATGGTTTAAAGATAAATTCAACACATGAATCTGTGATAAATCGTGGTGGTATGCGACTTGAGGTTGTTTGGTGTGTGTTCTTTACCGTGTTAGTGTGGTGTGTAATGTGAAATTAGTATGTGGACTTCATTATTATTCATAGCAGTATGAGAATTTAAAATTGTGTTTTAAAAATTTTATACGCTTGATGATTAAAATATGATGTATTAATGATTTTATTAGAGGGCACAGCTTTCATTTTAATTTGACAAAGAGAAGCTGGTTACCTCTTCGCTCTGTTTCTCTGTCCTGCTCTCCTCATATCTCTTAATCTTGTCTTGCTTATCTTTTCTCCTTGTTTAATTATTGTCTGGTTTCTTCTTGTCCCTTCTCCCCTCATCTCGTATCTTCTCATCTCTTCTCAACCCCTCAACTCATTGAAAAAGTCCTCCAAGAAGCCAAAAGCGGACATATTGATCTACAAAGTTAATATCCCACCTCCTGTCCTTTCCGCTCTTCTATCCTCCTCCTTAATTCTTTTCTTCCTGTGAGTCAGCATAACTAATATTTGGCTCTGTTCCTCATCTTTTGTCCTTTCACTCGTTGTTTTCTCTTCCAGCATGAGGTCTGGTTGTTGACTGACATGTCGATGCTTCCCCGTTGAGTTACAATAAAGTGTAGCAGGTGTTGTTGATGTCATTTCCTGTTGGGGGTTGTATGTTTAATGGACAGTCTTATAGCAGGAACGTTCCCAGAAATCGTGACTGTTGCACTTGCACTTCTAGCATAGACCGTCTGGGATGTAGTTAATATTTTATGACAGTTTATCCCTTTTAAGGCATATTGTGAATAATTTTTTCTTGTACTGTTTCATTAAGTCAAGTCACATTTATTTATATAGCGCTTTATACAATCCAGATTGTTTCAGAGCAGCTCCACAGTAATACACAGGAAAATAACAGTTAATGTTGTAAAATATATCAATCAAGACACAAATTCAATTTACGCAGCTTTCGGAAAATAATATTATCAGATCTATCTAGTTCAATGTTGTTTCAGTTCAGTTCAATAACTGTCAATGTTGCAAATTTCATCAATTATGAAACAAGTTCAATTCAGCTATAAGCAGCTTAACAGAAGATAATTGTTCAGCTCAAGTCAGTTTAATGTTGATTCAATTCAAATGTCGATGTTGCCAAGTTAGTATCATTATCCAGCTCAATTCAGTTCAATTTCGTTCCAGTTCATCCCAAAGGTGTTCGATGGGGTTGAGGTCAGGCTCTGTGCGGGCCAGTCAAGTTCTTTCACACCAAACTCCTCTAACCATGTTTTTATGGGCCTTGCTTTTTAATGCTGGAATAGAAAAGGGCCTCCCCACAAAGTTTGATGCATGGCATTGTCTAAAATGTGTTGGTATGCTGAAGCTTTAAGATTTCTCTTTACTGGAAGGGGCCAAGCCCAACCCCAGAAAAACAACCCCACACCAAAATCCCCCCTTCACCAAACTTTACTGTTTGGTAGAGGAGAGATAATGGCATTGAGTTACATTAAAGTATAGCCGGTGTTGATGATGTCATTTTCTGTTGGGGGTTGTGTGTTTAATGGCACAATGCAGTCAGGGAGCCAGGTAACGTTCTCCTGGAATCCGCCAAACCTATAGACTTGCCCATGAGACCAAAAAGTGTGATTCAAGTACACTTTCTCTACAGGTTGACAAATTTCCACCGGTTAATCGTGTCAACCGGTATCGATCGCACATCCCTAACAGATACTGTAAAAAATAAAACCATAATTTTTACGGTAAAAAACGGCAGCTGTGGTTGCCAGAACTTTTCCGTCAAAAATACGGTAGGAACGTTGTTGGTTTTACAGACTTAACTTAAAATTTACAGTAATAAACCGTATTCCATTATCTGATGTAATGTTGATTTACCAACCTATTGAAGTATTGATATCTGTTTTGTACCATTGTAATACACTGACAACCAACAATCATCACAGCAGTAATCAGAGTCACATGATTAATCAAAGCTTAGCTCATCACAAACAGCTCTTCCACAAGAAGGTTAATACTTATATGAAGAAGCTGCACAGTGTCATTCACACAAACATTAAACACCATCATGGTAACATACATGAAATTAAAACAATGCAATAAACATTAATTTAACAACATTAAATGTAACATAAAACCCTAATGTACATAACTGATTAGAAAAAAAAAAACAAGAAAACTATGAGGAAACAGTTATTTCAACAAAAATACATAAAATGTGAAGTGTCACGCAGGGAATTGTGGGAATGTCAATTTACAGGTTTTCACTGTAAATTATACCGCGTTCCAGGCAACCTGTAACCCGTATTTTTCCAACCTTATACCCGTGAAAGTGCACTGGAACGGCAGTCAAACCCGTGACTTCCCACCCGTGAACTCGTACTAGATCGATGTACTCCCAGTTACGAGCTCTGACGTCACATATCCCGCGAAACCATACAGGTTTGTTTACATCTAGCTACCACAATTCCTTGCGCTCAGGTAGTTTGGCGTGACTGGCCTGGAACGCGTGATTTACGTGCTCAAAAACCTGCCTGGAACGCAGCATTATACAATGAGTTGTTCTTTTTCACTTTCAAAAACTGTAAATTTAACGGTATTTTACAGTAAAATTACATTAAATGTACCATGAGATCTATCACAGTTATTTACCGTATATAGTACGGAAACTTTCTGTTAACCAGTTAACAGTTTTGCACTGTAGCATTTTTTACAGTCTTTTACCGTTAAAATCACGATTATTTTTTACAGTGGGGAGATTGTTGATATTACATTGTTTCTTCTCCAATGAGACCCGTTGGACTGGCTGGCATTTGAGCAGCATCAGCATCGGGAAAGCAAGTCTGATGTTTCGTCTCTCCTGAGGATCTTTCTGCCTCTTTTCTGCTCTTACTTTCTCTGGCTCGCGTGACATCTCACAAACAGGTCTCAGTAACTTCATTCTCTCTTCCGGGAGCGATTCACCCGGGAAACACAACAGTTTAGAGGGATTGTGTTTTCCTCAGAGAGAGGGCAAACAAGGATGTGAAAGATCTCTGCGCATGAAGTGCAGCTTCAACTCTCACCCGGTCAAAAGAGAGATGACTGAGATGTTACGAGTGAGTTTTTAACTAATCTGATGATGAGCATCAGGATGAGTTCATACAGTCATGTGACTGAAGGAAGTGTGTGCGTTTGTGCGTGTACAGTAGAATAGAGAGCGAGTATGTGCGAGATGTGGGTTGTATGGTAAAGATACAGTAATTAAGTTGTTTCTAACCTAATTGCCACAATCATTCATGCACAATTTTAGTTTAACGCTGACTAAACAGCTCCGTCTGCAGTTTAGAGGGTGCAAGTGTGTGTTTGTGCGTGTGGGAGTGTGTGTGACATCTGTGGTTAAATGCTTTTTGGCTGTGTGTGGCCCTGTTTAAAATAGACTGCTTTTGCTGCTAGATGCAATAATGTGATAGCAGTAGCACAGCCACCTGAAAGAGCACTCGCTCACTCACTCTCGCAGAATCCTCTTCAGCATTTGTGGAGTGTTTTTATTTATTCATAAAGACATTGTTTTTATTTTCTTCCAAAAATGCTAAACTTTTTCTGTTAGTGTTTGAGTTAGTCTGTAGTAATTATAATCAGCTTTATTTAAAAAGAACAGGTAACAAAAAAAAGTGTAGAGTTAGTCTATAAAGTTGTTCTAGCATTGCTACTTATTTGGAAAGAAAAATCATAAATAAATTGACTTTGTATATTTTATTTATGTGGTAACATTTTAAAATAAGGTTTCATTAGTTAACTACTTTAGTTAACGTGAACTAACAGTGAACCATGTTATGGGAATTTTTTTTTTCTTCCAATTTTGATCCCCATGAGGGAAACAGCTTAATCATACAGAATTATGTTTTTTGAAAAATGCAGATAGTTTTCTGTAATGGTTTAGGGGTAGGGTTAGTGTCAGGGGAGAGAATATACAGTTTTTCCCTTATAAAGGTAATCTTAGAGTTTGGGCTAATCTGTAATGATTAGAATGAATAGTACACTCTAAAAAATGCTGGGTTGTTTCAACCCAAATTTGGGTCAAATATAGACAAACCCAAATGTTGGGTTAAAGATGTAATTTAAAATTTTAACCCAACTTCAACTTTCACTTTCAACTGTACATTTTTTAATTACATTTTTAACCCAACATTTGGGTTTGTCCATATTTGGCCCAACTTTGGGTTGAAACAACCCAGCATTTTTTAGAGTGTATATTTTATGGTAGTTATTTAGATATACTGTACGGGTATACAGTATGTTTATTAGCTATACTTGCAGGACAAATTTGTCCGCTCAAGTTACGTTAATTAAACCTCCTTTTGGGGACATATAGACAAATGATTCATAAATAAATGAATGGTTTCTTAGGTTTTAGGAAAGTTTGTAAATACAATTAGCTGTATATGAAAGCAACAGAAGTCTGTAGTATGATCTCATTCACAAGTAAACATTTGTGTTTCCAGTAGAGCATGAATCATTACTTTTATCCACTTCCTTGTGTGCACATTTTATCTGACAGCAGCTCTCGAAGGAGTGTGTGTGTGTGTTAAAGGGTAAAGGGGTCATAAGTAGCTCCTGCCACGTCACAGTGTTTTTTTGTCACTCGAGCGACATTGTGTGCCTCACACACAGCCTTACACACGCACACACAGAGTAAGCCACAGGTAGACATCTACTGACTGTAAATATACAACGCTTGATGTTTAAAACTGCAATATCTGCTTGAGCTCTGTGCCATTTAACAAAAGTCTGTCTTACATTTGACAAGATATCAGTGTGCGATCATTAGGGCTGTGAGTCCTCGTCCGCTCAGCTCATCTTCCTCACAGCAGTCATTTTTACACCCGATTTTTATTCATTTGTCTATTCCTCTAAGTTATGAATTAATCCCAGTTCCGATATTACAACATAAGCTGTTTGGAATTGTATATTCATGTTTCAGTTAGGACATTTAGTGCTTGGTTTCTAACTACATTTTTTGAAAGAAGGCTATATTTATGTGATCAGAATACAGTATAATATTGTAAAATATTATTACAGTTTAAAATAGCTGTTTTCTATTTTAATATAATTGAACATATAATTTATTCCTGTGATCAAAGCTGAATTTTCAGCATCATTCCTCCAGTCTTCAGAGTCACATGATCCTTCAGAAATCATTCTAATATGATGATTTGCTGCTCAATAAATATTTCTTATTAATATCAATGTTGAAAACAGTTGTGCTGCTTCATGTTTTTTTGTGAAAAGCACGACAGGATTTGTTTCAGGATTCTTATATTAATAGAAAGTTCAAAAGAACAGCATTTATGTCGTTTTTTGACCAAAGAACCAATGAAGGAACACCCATTTCTTTTTCCTTTAAATGATACTTGCATGGGAACTATTTTTTTTTTTAATGTTTTAAGTGTGCGGATGTCTCGGCAGACGTGACCTTACTGTCCCCATTAGATCTTATTCCCCTGCTGTACGTCCCCACAGGAGAAAGGGAGCCGGAGCATGTCATTTCTCCTTAAGCAGAAACTCCTTCATGGTGTGATGGATCTCTTTTTCCTCCAGCGTAGCTCAGCTCCATTTCTGAGAGTCCTGACGGCCTGTGCATCCTTTCACGGCCCGTAACCATGGATATAAGCTGCCCGGAGGAAGAGCGGCACTTGTAGCAATCAGCAGGGATACAGGGATCGGGGTTGATACAGATGGCTTTTGTGTGTCTGTATGCTGTGGTGATGTAATGGCAGATGACAGCTGAGCAATTTCATTGTGTGTAAATAACCTTTGTACGTTCCGAGTGGAAAAGATTATGTATATCTGTGCGTGAAAGAGCCGAACGCTCCGTGCTTCTTCACATTTTTAGTATGCATTCTTGGAAATAAGCAATTTATTCTCAGACAGACCATTTCCTCCCTTGCTTACTGCGATTTCGTCAAGTAGGACATGTTCCTAAATTCCTTGTTGGCCGTGAAATGTCATTCCAATTGGGTCCTTATCACCTGTATCTTTCTCCTCTGATTTTTTGGTTGGGGTCATGACAATGGCGGTGTCCTGACTTGGAAAAAATTCGCATGTTGCTTGGAAATTGGTGGAAAGAATTAAAATAGCATCTTTATTATTCCATTTCTACAGAGAAACGGGTTTTTTAAAGGGATCGTTTACGCAAAAATGAAAATACTGTCATCATATACCCTTGTTTCTAACCTGTGTGACTTTTTGTTTCTTCCGCTGAGATATTTTAAAGGATGTTTTTGTCCCCAACAATGAAAGTTAATGGGATCCAAAACATCACTGGACCTCAATGACTTTTACTAGACATAAAACCTTATTCAAAATATTAGGGCTGTAATGGTACACAGAAGTCCCAGTCCTCGATTTTGGGGTCACGGATCAATACGAGTTTGGTACAACAGGAAAAAGCTACAAATCCCCAATGCTAGGTTTCTTTTATTTATTTTGAACAGACAGTAGTGAAAATTATAGTTTGTTCCACCTAGCGGACTTTAGTCCTGTATTAAGCAGTAAACAGAATGCACTCTTATAGGTCATATTTCTATTGTAGACCCCATTGTCTCATTATTACAGCGGCAACAACATAAAATTCTCCGTCATTTATGGTCAGATAAGATACAGATAAGAGCAAGACATCATTCAAAACTATAAAGGGTCTATTTTTATTTGTGTGAATACGATCATTGTGCTTTTGTAAAATAAAGAAAACTAACAGGGTCCCGCTTTCTGCCATCCCGGTTTTCTTTCCATGAAGTTTGTGGAGTGTGTCACAAAAATGAATCAAAACTCACCGTATAGGCTACTAGCAAGCTCTTGCGTGCCATCTGAACTCTTCGTTTTGGGTAGGTGCATAGTTCGACTCTTCTTCTTCTTCTCTTTTTCCTGTTGTGGTGGTTAGAAAACAGCGTTGCATTACCGTGTGCGCCCCCTCCTGGATTGGAGTGTGGTTCACCTGTGACTGACTGTATTCCTCGTCTGATTGTTTGCACCGTGACGTCCATACCATAGAACATTAAATAACATGTTTCTGTGTGATACTACTATCTGAACCGTGTGTTTTAGCCTATCAGATGTCACAGGAGATGGAGAGTAATGGAGAAGGCATTAGGCATGTTAAAGGTTATTCCATTCAGATAAACACCACTGATTCAGACATTCATACAGACAGACATCATTCATAAAAATATCTTTCAGAAAGTGTAGATTAACAAATCTCATCCATGTTAATTAGAGTTTTTTTACTTAATCCGCTGTGACAATGACTATGTGCACCAATAATGTGATCATTTCCAATAATAAGAGTAAGGGCTTGTAAGATATGATACGACCAAACATTTCCACTCCCATTTACATGCTAATTTTATTCTCTAAGTATTGTGGTTATTTTTGCCGCCATGTGCAATGTGGTGGAATAAGTCCCTCCTTCTAACTAAAAGAGCCAATCGCCAATTGGTAAAGTCATTGCGTCACTTCTGAGACGTGCACTTAGGACTGCACAATTTATGAGAGAGTTGTTATCAGATTTTATTGGTGATTTCAAATATGAAATTTAATCGTAAGCTTGATGAACAGCTTTAGAGATTTTGATGTTTCCCTATTCAAAAAGATAGAAGCTGTACTTGACTCGTGTATGACTGAGACTCTTCAAAGATGGCCGCCGAGTGAAATGACTTGCCTTAAAGGGACTTTGTTTATATTCATGTTGCACAACGTTGTCAACATGAACTCAGTTTCGAAAGTGCACATGTACAGTTTGGTCAGAGTGGAATAGATGCAATTAAAGTGTTTACATTCCTGTTTGTTGTTGGCATACGTTTTACTATAATTTTGGTTGCTCTGAGTATGAGCTTAATTGCATCAATTAGATCTAAGTATTGTTTTTACATAAGGTAAGGTTTAATCGCAATATTACCTAAATCTCACTATAAATCGCATTATGAGGGTGCATGTATAGTTATTGACAAGCAACACATCATGGCACGACATTTTGTTTGCTGCATAGTCCTGAAAACATTGAAATCTCAAGTCCCACTCCACATAAAATATATATGCTCAGAGCGGTTTGCTTTGGTTCATGGCTTAGAACATGAATTAAATATTTAACTCAGCAGTTTTTGGTGAGGACAGAAAAATGACACCATTCAGACCAAGTAACAATATTCATACCTGCAATGCACATTTGTATGTAAGTAGTTAGGAAATGGTTTAAGGAGCCGTTCACACAGAACACAATCTTGCAATCTGTCTATGCTACTTTTTAATTGTTGGTCCATATGCGCTAGGTGAAAGTCAGGTTGTGCTGTCATGTCTCGCTGTATTTTTAGCTTCCCACGCCATGAGTCCCATGTTTTTAAGATGCTGTGTCAATTTAAAACAGTTGAACTTTTGAATAGCATTTCCAGTTCCATTGCATTTTGTCTAGATGTTTTTGTCTCTAACTGTATCTGAATTGTCTGTATGAAAACAAATCATCCAATGGCCTCTAGTTTTGCTCTAAAACACTCAGTTAAGGTGATTCTTGAGTTCTCTATCCTGTCTGAACATATACTTTGCAGGTTCAAATTAAAGCAGCACTAAGTAGGAATTCCGTTTTTGTCAAACAGCGACCCCTAGAGTCGCTGTGGAGCACTTGTACTGTCGTGAATAGCACTCACGCAGAGATGGCTCGCACTCACGGCCGGATCCCCTCCCCCTGTACACCGGTACCTATTCAGTAGGATGGACGCTGTAACGAGTGGAAATAAGGTATGGCCCCTTTAAGAGCTGCGCGCGCCCTGTTTAACTGTCGGCAGTCTGTATTGTATGTGCGCCTCGAACACCACATGTATACGGCGGCGGGTTATTTCTGTTTGATGCTCATTTGATCAGAATTTTATCAGATCTGTTTTTTGCCGTAAAGCAATTCGTTACCTCGCGAGACCTGATATCACACGATACTTCCTAACACTGAGGTCGGCGGCTCGCCGGCCCAAAGTTGCAAGGGTGGTTTTGCGGCTCACAGGCACCAGGGGGGTGCGAGACGACCACCATTCAACACGAAATCAGTAATATAAACATTACAATGACTCCAAAGCTGTTCGGTTAAGGTAAAAAAGTTACTTAGTTCACCTTTAAATCTTAAAGGCATCTTCACCTTTAACATCGCTTTAGATAAGTGCAAGTCACCAGCAAATCCCGGTTCACCAATGTTACCTCGTGGGAAAATGTGGATGTTGAATTTCGATGTCATTTCCAGTTGGCCATTTTCATTGTTGAATAATTCAATCAGAGCATGTAGACAGCTTTGTCCCTTTCTTTAGATTTCACATTCCTTTTCCTCCATTCACTTGAGCATAATTTCATTTCTGAATCATTAATTTCCATTCAATTCAGTTACACTGCACTCACTTCCAATCACACTGGAGTGTTTTGGAGGGTCTTGCAGTGCACTGAGTAACACAGCGAGGCCTGGCGTTCTCATCTCCTCCTGCGCTTGATGATTTACCCTCTGGCCTCATTCAGATTAGCACACACTGAATGCAGTCTGACAGCGCACAATGCTGTCATTTCTAGACTGGATGTATCATCCTATTACATTAGCGTGTGTGTGTGTGTGTAAATAAGAATTGTGTGTCATTTTGTCAACGGCAATTACGTGGCCACCAAACCTTCGATCATTGACATGCTAAAGCTCACTGAATGTGTGTTTGTGTGTGAGAGAGTCAAATATCTTACTGGTTCCTTTTTTTTAAACCACACACATATATAAGTACGTGTGTGTATACATTACTGCAACCTACTGACAAGCCTAATTCGAAAACATTAAAGGGAAACTTCACCTCTGGAAAGATGAATATGTATTTAAAATGGGTCATTTATGTAGAAGAAATGTGAAATTATTTTTGAATTTGGAGCTTTCTAGACTGAGAAAAGCCAGAAAATGTATTTTTGGCTTATGTGGATGAAAGACAACAACTCCCAGAATGCACTTGCTTCGCTGCCCTAGCAGGCCACGCCTACCGGTAACAGAGTGCAGTAGTTAAACAACAAGTCTAGGCTACTAGTGAGTCTCCGTGATGAGTCTGCCCGAAAATGTTTCGAGATTGCCCAAAATCTCCGGGATTCGGCTTTTGCGTTCTACAGTCGCCATTCATCATGTTTACTGTGGCGAGCAGGACGAGACTAGGGCCGCGGAAGAACGGCGCGAGGCCGGTGGCGTGATTACTGATGAGAGACACCTGTGAGACGCAGCGGTCTCGTTTCTCTCACGGAGGAGCGGGAATTGTCTTAGCAATGTTAAAACGCACATCAACCGATCACTTGTTTAGCGTTCATGTAAACACTACATTCAGATTCACCAATCGGAATGAATTCAGTTAGATTGAAAGAAAAGGTGTACATGTAAATAATGAATGGCGACTGCAGAAAGCAAAAGCTGAATCCCGGACATCTCTGGCCGGACATGTCCGGGAAAAGGATGGTGGTAACCCCTACTACTCAGCTTTCTCCACAGAACAAGAGCCTGCTAGCTTAGCTTAGCTTCCAAAAAAAGATGGCTGACACTATGTGTACATTCTGTGAGTGAGATCCCACCCTCTATGGGCGGGTTGAGAACATGCGGGACAGCCCCTACTACTGACTGTAGTCTTTAGCCTCTGGCCAAAAAATCCTCCGATGACGCAAAATGACGATTTTTGCGTCATCGGAGGATTTTTCCCAGACAAAAAATACATAAATCTCTCGTCTCAGGGGGATATGAGGGTGGAAAGCTTGGTAATTCGAAAATACTACAGGTTTTCTACTAATACAAAGCTTAATGCTAAATCCTGAAGTATCCCTTTAAGAATACTCTTATAGTGCTTTGTATGGTCAGAGCGTGTTGCAGATTTTCTTTTTTGTTGTGAATGAGCATTTTGTTCTGTTTTCTTTAGTTCTCAAAACTGGAATCTCAGAGGACCTTCTGTGTTGTCTCTTGGGAGATGAAATGTCTGTTTCTCTTCAATCCAAATACTAATCGTCTTGAGGGAAGCAAACTAATAATAAATAAGGTTCCTTTAGCAGTCCTAATGACTGACCTTTGAGCTATCGACATCTGGTGTCAAAACCATCTCAACTGCAGACCACTGCTGGAATAACAGCGGCTGGAAAAGGTCAGCTGTGTTCGTGCGCATGTGTTTCCTCACACTAAATTGTCTTCCTTTTCTTTTTGTTCTGTCTAATTATTGCTATTATTTTAGGTTTTAGAACTTTACATTATAGTGTTACATTTAGCATTAAAGGTGACCTATAATTCAAAATTGAATTCACCTTGGTATAGTCAAATAACAAGAGTTCAGTGCATGGACATGACATAGAGTGAATCTCAAACTGGACTGTTTTCGCGTTCTCATTTAATTCACGTTTATGAAAAACACCCCTGAAAAACGGTCGGTTCTCCACACAATACCGACTGTGACGCAATAGTCGGGATCATTAATATGTACGCCTCCAAATATTTGCATAATGCCAGCCCTCAATGCCAGGCGGAACTGCGCAGCCGAAGCATGGCAGTTGCTCAGTGTGGATGTACACATGAACACAAAAGTATTTTTTAGTTCCTTCATCTGAGCCTCTGAAGAAACAATGGGTTATTTTTATTTTCTCTGGAAATTTCCAAACATTTCACCGACGACTGTTTCCTCAACTTGGGCCAATACAGAGCTGGCCTCGGATCGAGCTACCAAGCAACACTTTCTGATGAGTAATTGTTCAAGTTCAGACAGGTAATCTTTCTCTCAAAATCGTTCAATACTGTTTATGCATCAGTAAGTCAAGCCAGTGACTAAAATATCAGCTTCACATCGTTTCTTTTAGTAGGATGAAAATAATCGTATTTAAATTGTGAACAAATTATATACAGAAAGCGATCAAAGAACAATCTTTCCACACAGCGCGAGTTTATCTGGACACTTGCCAAACTCGTTATGAAATCAATGACGCACGTTACTGCACAACGAAGCTCTTACTGTATTTACATCATGGTGTTTGCATTGGTGAAAGCTGAGAAAGTGCAGAAACTGCTTTGCAATGATAAGATCTTCATTCTCGCGATCAACAGACTGTCATCTGCTCAATGCTCATCACGGCAACATTTTATGTGATGGGAATAGATCTAAATACTTTAAAAACATCTCACGATTCGTTAATCTCGATAGCTGTTATAGTACAAACGTATAATAGCAGTAGTAAAAGTATTCGGGAGAGAGTTTCACGTGTAATGCGTTGCTATTTCATATGCAAGCATGTCAGCCAATCACAGCAGTGGCCGCGGTTACACTGAATCCCACAGCAGACACGCCCCTTCAAACAGAGTGTTCAAATCAGAGGCTAAAAGCAGGCTAGGAAAAATGCCATTTATTTCTAAATTATGATTATTTTTTATCTAAAAAACATACTAACATTATAAGGGTAACCCAGGAAACATTATAAAATAATAAAAAAAAAACATTCTAGGGCACCTTTAACAGATACAATGCTGTACGCTAGAAAAGGCAAATTACAAGTGAGAAATAATTCATTTCTCCATCTTTTCTCCTTGATTGCAATGCAATTACAATGTAGGTTATTTTCTTCGTTTTGCTAAGAAATGAAATCTTCTGCTTCTCAAAATGTTCTCTTGAGAGAAAGACTCCATTAATGTCACAATGCATTTCCTCAGAGTAGATCTCAACAGTGTCTCAAACTGTGCTTGTCTGCAATGTAAGATTACACTTTATTTCAATGGTCCATTCTACTAAGTTACTTTGCAACTTCATGTCAACCAACTCTCATTGCAGCATTAGTAGACGTTCGGGTTAGTAGAATAAGTTGACGTGTAGTTGCACAGTTACTTATAATCAGTAGAATGTCTGTTGGAGGACCATAAATTAAAGTGTTAGCAGATCTCAAGAGTTAGTTGACATGTAGTTGCAAACTAGTTAGTAGAATGTCATAAGTGGACCTTCGAAATAGTGTTACCTACACTAATTTTATCAAAAATTATGACATAGTAGTGCATGTTGTTCGATATAATTACTCCATATGTATCAATGCAGCTATGAGCACTGCAATTTAAAGTGTGACCATTTTGCATGATTTCTTTCTTTAGGTTTTCAATGTATTGCTCCTAAACTTTTATAGTACATGGGTGATAACTGATGCTCTGGATTTATACATCTATTCAAAGGGCGCCATCATAGGCTTTCCCTATAGTTTCTCTCTTTTTTTATTTTTTAAAGAAACAAGGCGTATCCATAGATTAAAATAAGTTACTAAAATATCTATAATTAAAATAAAATTTCAGCATTCCAGGCATTTTAAGTATTCAACCAATTCTTTTAAATTAAGTTCTATCATGACAACTCTCAGAAGGGTTTAGCATGGTAATGGATATAACAATATTGAATGATGTTGATATTGAACATACAACAAAAACTACAACTCCCAGGAGGCTGTTGGGTCTATTGGCAGCACACACACAATACATCAATGAATGACACATTATTGTAAAAACACAAATGCCTACGTCCCAGGCGTTTACAGAGCAAGTACAGAGACTTGCTACTGCAAATACACACACGACACGCTGCTGTGAGCATGTAAGACATACTGCTGCTGCTGCACAAATAGCATACGTGAAATTACCGTAAATCTACACAGGTGGAGCTGGGGAAGGTGGAGGGTTTCAGGGGAACTTTGAAAGTGTGCTGCAAACTGCAGATGCAACAGGAACCAATCAGCTTGTGCCCTGTAGTATATAACTGTCAACAGGTTGCGTTAAGGATCCATCAGTCTGGGCCATCTAGAGTTTTATGACAGAAGTTGGTACATATCTTTATTTTTAGCTGTTTTAGCTTCTTTCAAAGCTTGTTTTGGCTAAACTTTTCATCCAAGTCATCTTGAGGCCACTTTGTAAGTTTGAGAACCGCTACACTAGAGCATAAGACCAGCACCCTTACGGTGTTGTGTGTTGTGGTCCGGTGTGTATCGTGTGTGGTTGTAGTGATCCGTAATGGCCACCCTCCTCTAGCTGACGCTCTGTCAGAGTAAAGCGCTCTTGCGTGCCACACGCTGACCTTTAGGTAATGAGTCATTGTGCTGTGTGTACTCTGTAATCTAGTGCTTCCAGCATCTCCACTACTGTCTGTGTGCTGTGCGATCTGCACTTAGCTTCTGCTGGACGCCGCTCCATCTGTTTATCTGGAAAGAGTGAGTCAAACATTAAACCACTCAGGGACAGATTTTTATCTGAACAATGGATATTCACAAATATCAATGACTATGTGTTTTAAAGAGCACTTTTGAATGTTGAGCGATGGTTAAAGTAGAGCAGAATAAAGTACAATCGAATAGAAAAAAATTATACAAAAGAGTGTGTGTGTATTATTGGAAGGATGTTAATGGAGTTAAACTGATTTTAAAATATAAATGTATTGAGCTGAACTGAATGGAATTTGTTTGGGTGGCACATTTGGCTGTTTTTGTGATTATAAGAGTGTTGGAATAGAACTGATTTAAACCATGTACATGAAATCCACGGGGAGGAGTCGGATCCAGATCCTACTCCTCCCACCTTACATATACCTAAACCTACCCATCTCCACCCCCTGATCCCTAAACCCACCCCTAATCCCTAAACCTACCCATCTCCGCCCCCTGATCCCTAAACCCACCCCTAATCCCTAAACCCACCCCTAAACCTACCCATCTCCGCCCCCTGATCCCTAAACCCACCCCTAATCCCTAACCCTAATCCCTAAACCCACCCATCTCCGCCCCCTGATCCCACCCCTGATCCCTAAACCCACCCCTAATCCCTAAACCCACCCCTAAACCTACCCATCTCCGCCCCCTGATCCCTAAACCCACCCCTGATCCATTAAAACCCACCCCTAATCCCTAAACCCACCCATCTCCGCCCCCTGATCCCTAAACCCACCCCTGATCCATTAAAACCCACCCCTAATCCCTAAACCCACCCATCTCCGCCCCTGATCCCACCCCTGATCCCTAAACCCACCCCTAATCCCTAAACCCACCCCTAAACCTACCCATCTCCGCCCCCTGATCCCTAAACCCACCCCTGATCCATTAAAACCCACCCCTAATCCCTAAACCCACCCATCTCCGCTCCCTGATCCCACCCCTGATCCCTAAACCCACCCCTAAACCTACCCATCTCCGCCCCCTGATCCCTAAACCCACCCCTAATCCCTAAACCCACCCCTAAACCTACCCATCTCCGCCCCCTGATTCCTAAACCCACCCCTGATCCATTAAAACCCACCCCTAATCCCTAAACCTACCCACCTCCGCCCCCTGATCCCTAAACCCACCCCTAATCCCTAAACCCACCCCTAATCCCTAAACCCACCCCTAATCCTACCCATCTCCACCCCTTGGATCTTGATCCGACTCCTCCCCGTGGATCTCATGTACTGCATTGAGGTGCTACTGTAAAACTGGGCTAAATTAAGTTTAATTCAATTTTTTCGAGTGGCACATTTGGCTATGTAGATTTAATGGAATGGAATAGAATTCAATCGAAACAGCTGATTTTAATTGAAAGTTCAATTGATCTGAATAGACTTGCATTGCATTTGTTTGGATTGCACATTTGGTTGTTTTTCTAGATTATAAGAGTTTTCTTGCTTGCTTCAAGCGCTCACTTGCAAACACAGACATCTACGCTGCACATTTATTTCCAAGAGGGAATCACTCTACATGGACCCACACAAACGCAAAAACACCCGCAGACACATCCGCAAACAAGTCGGCTAACTTTGAATTGCACAAACACTATAAGACTGACAGCAGTGTGTGGGACATCAGATATGATTCTGAAAGGCACAGCAGGTGCATACAAACAGCGGGAATCTGATGAGAAATTAGACGCTTCAGTCCTCTGGGGGACTACATCTAAAAGGGTGATTGAGTTCATTAACACATGGCACGATGACATTTGTGTGTGTGTGTATGTGTGAGAAAGTGAGTGTGTGTTTATGCGAAACTTCATTCATGCGTGTGCGAGAAAGAGTGTGTGTTTGTGTCCAGATGCAGTCATGCATTTGTGTGTGGGCATCCATGCATGTGTGTCAGAAAGACTTGTGTGTGTGTGTGTGTGTGTGCGTGCAAGAGTGTGTCTATATGCATAGTTTTGTGTGTGTGTTTGTTGATGCAGCAATGTTCTACTTAGGAACAAAATGGTGGACCTGGTGTAGATTTAAAGATGGGTATTAGTACGCAACAAAAACAAACTTTTTTGGATGTTTGGATAGATGCTGAAATGTAGATAAAATTGATTATTTTTATGATCATTTGACGTTTTTTGGCTTATTTTAGAATCATTGTTATATGAAACAAATTTTTGTCACCTTTTGAAGTGAATTTAATTGGAATGATATTAATGGAGTTAAACTGATTTGAAAATATACATTCATTTGAATCAAACTGAACTGAATGGAATTATTTTTGGGTGGCACATTTGGCTGTTTTTGTGATGGAATAGAACTGATTTAAAACTTGATTAATTAATTAATTATACATAATGAAAAGAAATTTACAATCACAGCATATTGATAAAATGCCTTTTGTGTCACACACCAAAATACATTACATATTAAACAATTACAGAAATATTATTCATTATTCAGTTCTCAAAGTGTATTCTTCTTCAACATTATGCAATTCTTTGAAACGAGTTTGCACCAGAAGTCACACTGAACAGAATTAAATGTCCTCATTTCTAATTAAGTCAACGGCTTTCAATAAATGTGATTAAAACATAATTTATCATACAGTAAATGCAACAGAATCGACTGATTCATTCCATGAATTCAGTATTAGATTAAATAAGGGTTTGTAAACATTTGTATGTCTGTAAAGTTGCTGTTACGGCTAGGGGGGTGTATGGGACTTACATGAGACACACACGCGCATTTGCACACACACGTAAGGTCTCTCGCTCTCTCCCTCTCTGCCGTATGCGCGCTGCACGGTTTGGAGCTCGCGAGCTCTAGATTCCGAGAGATTTGAACTAATTTGCGGCCATCAGGAGCCGCTATCAATATGCGGGAGACTCCTGGAACTTCCGGGAGATTTGAAATATCTGTGAACGCATACCTCTCTGTCCAATCATCTTTGAAAACTCTATTTTCTTCGTCAACTTTTCTTTTCCTGGACAATGACATCCTCCACAGCCATTCAAACGCTTACGCCGGGAAGTGTCGCGTCGCGGTCGCGCCCGATTACGTCAAAAGTCACACGCTCACTGGATGGCAACTAAATCACGGAGGAAAACTTTAAATATCTCGCCTTCGTTTTAATTTTGAACCATCATAAAAAATAAACAAATGATTTTAACATGCGTTTATCAAAATAGGAAATCCAGACTTTTAATCCCACACAATTAGGGCTCTTGAAATACGAAATGGAGGCGGGTCCGGATTGAATTCCCTCCGGGTCCGGATCCGGACCGGGGTCCGGACTTTGAGAAGCACTGCATTAAAGAGATCTAGGGCCCTATTTTATCGATCTGAAACGCAAGTGTCAAAGCGCAAAGCGCAAGTAACTTTGTGGGCGGATCCCGGCGCTGTTGCTATTTTCCCGGCGGGATAAATATCTCTTGCGCCAGGCGCAAATCTAAAAGGGGTTGGTCTGAAGTAGCTTCATTATTCATAGGTGTGGTTTGGGCGTAACGTGAAATAAACCAATCAGAGCGTCATCTCACATTCCCTTTAAGAGCAGGCGCGCTTGTTCTAAAGCGGATTCCTATTACGGCGGATTTGCCAGGCGCGCGCCAGGAGCGGTTCACAGCCGAGGAGAGCAACGTTCTCGTCAGGGCCGTAAAACACAGAGAAGTGACATTGGGGACGGAGAAACCCACCCAAATTAACTTCTGTTAAACAGGCGTATGATAATTTGGGTAAATGTGTAAGCTACATGTATGCTTTTATAATAAATTGTCTATCTATCTATCTATCTATCTATCTATCTATCTATCTATCTATCTATCTATCTATCTATCTATCTATCTATCTATCTATCTATCTATCTATCTATCTATCTATCTATCTATCTATCGTAATAATGTATGATTTGCAAAAATGAAAACTGCTGCTTAGATGAGAGAATCAAAGTGTATGCGCGTTGTGCACACGCTACATTGATTATGGTCAAGCATGCGCCCTTAAAATATCATAATGAACAACGCGCAATGCGCCACTGACTTTAGACTAGTTTTTTTCTGGTCAGTGGCGCATTTGTTTTATAGAACAGCAAAATAGCATGAAGGAAAGTTTGCGCCGGAACACGCCTCCTCTTTGCGCTGAACCGCCCCGGGGAGCGCAAGTGTATTTCTTAGTTAACCGACGTGCGTCTGTGGAGGGAAAAGTCCGCTTTGCGCGGGTGCAAAATAGGAATGATACATGCGTCAGTGTACAAAGTCATTTGCGCCGAGTGCAAGATAGGGCCCAAAATCTGTGATTTTCATTGCGGTTTGTTCAGTATGATGGAGTGAGATGCTGATTCAGTCCCTGTGCTTCTCTAATATGTTCTTCTCTTCGGGGACAAACTGTGACTGTCATTACTTTAATCAGCCCCGGAACAATCAATGATTCTGCTTGGCTCTGATTGGCCAGTGTAACGCCTCGTCATTGGGGACTGGACATGCCCTTCACTTATTGGTTAACACGAAGCCCATGGCAGGAATGGGAATGGTTTCATAGATGTTAGAAGTGTCAGTCCTCCTTGTTTGTGGACTGGGCCATGATTGGGACAGTTTTGTAGTGTGGTGCCAATACCGATGGCCTTAAACTCCCCTCTGTACCATAGTATGCCCATTTAAAGGACAATCTAAGTAGTAAACCTGCACATTCACTCGTTTTCCAGAATTTAAGAATTTAATAAATCCTTACCTGACACTCTCACTGATTACTCTTTTCTCCATACAGTATACTGTGTATATACACTGTATAAACTGTGTTATTTTACTATTATTTATATAATAAATATTATAATATTTATTGAATTAGGTTTTGTGTTGTGTTACAGTATGTGCTTTTGTCATTCTTGATATTTTTTTTATTTATAGTTCTGTTTAGCTTTATTTTATTTTTATTTCAGTTTTAGTTTTAGTAATTTTAGTACTTAGCCTAAACTTATTTTATTCCCAACACTACATTTGTAATTTTCATTTAAGATTTTTAAGTTTGTTTTTCATCTAATATTTACATTTTATTTCTGCTTTATTAACTGTGCAAACTCAATATTCTTTTCCCTTACCCTCAACCTAGCCATCACAGAGAACTTTCTGGATTTATATATATATTTTAAAAAATAAAACCCCATCATTCTGTATGATTTATAAGCTGTTTTCCTCATGGGGGACCAGCAAATGTCCACACAAGGATTTCGAATATTGCCATCTTTGTGGGAACATAACGCAGGGTTTACCTGGGCTGCACACACACACACACACGCACACACACCTGTGACTGTATAACCGGGTTTGTGTTCTGCTGAACGAATGGCTCTGTTGCTGCAGTGATGAAATAATGAGATTATCATATCAGAAAAAGCATGATGTCGTCTATCCGGAGCTGACGAATAAACGTTTATCGGAATCATCAAAACGATGCCGGCTCCAGGGAATAAAACAGAGGCTGTGAGAAATCGATGTTGTGGCACAGAGTACTGAATGAACATACGTTTTAATGCAGAACCAATATGACAGTACCAGTGATACCTCTAAAAATACATGCACATTGTTGGTTGCTTTCCACCTATTATATTTAGCTATAGTTTTGTAGTAAACTATGTCAGGGTTAGGCCTTAAAAACCCATCTTCACAGCAACACGAGTTAATTGATAATCTGATGTCAACCTGTGCATTCACTCAGTGTGAATAACAGCAATGACTCAGCTGTTGTTGTTGTGATGTGATCGTGAATATTATAGCATCAATTATTCAAATCTGCCAATAATGATTTAGTGTAATTACTGCACGGGTTATAAAAGTGTCAAAGCTCAATATTAATTAGCACTTGCGTAATGCAGGCGACTGAGACGGATCACAGATGCTCGGGCTGAAATGTGTGACGCACACTTGTGAAGGTGATTTTATTGCTCTGTACCTCACAGGAGTTTGTTAAAAACTTAAAACCTTGCATTCTTAGACCACTGCAGATAGTGCCCGGTTTTGAAAATCCCGATGACTCCTGAATGCTTCAACGTGGTTTATTTGTGGATCTGAATTCAAAGTTTCCCATTAGCGCAGTCTATGTCGTAGCGAGAAAGACCACACGCAGTATGACTAAGCTCATCAACAGCAAGAACTGAAACGAAAACCCAACCGTGTAAAAGATCAACCCACTGCCACAGATAGCGATAAAAAACGCTTTTAAATTCTCATGGTATCAAAGCTCTGCAAGGCTCTGCATTGACAGTAAATAAACCACCTACGTGCATCAGCTCTAATCTCCTCACATCCCACTCAAGAGCTCTCGCTAAAGCAAGCGTTCATCTTCAGAAAGAGGAGGTGGGACGCCGCTGAGGTGAACAGGGAATCACGCAGATTGAATACTATGTGTTTGTCGCTTGCTGAATCAATATTACCACGTACAGTTCAAAATCTCTACGCTGTAAACACAGAGTTTGTGTTTCTGACATCTGGGCTTGCGTGGTCTTGTAACCAGAACTTGGACTGATGGGCAAAAGCTCTGGTCAACGTTGCAGCTTATTTTGCACCAAAAAATACCGACTTGGCCTGACGTGTAAAGAGATCAATTCGTTTGGTTTTGTTTTTACGTGCTAGTCATTCAGAAGATTAGTCAGCTAGCCGGCGGGTCAGCGTTTACCTTATGTAAATGACTCACGGCGTGTCTTTGCTGTTTTTGGCTGCATTGACAGTGAGTGTGTGGGAGGAGAGAGAGAGGATGCAGGTGAGAAACCAAAGCTTCTGGCGTGTGTTGTCACGAACGCTGTAAAAACAGTGATGTCTCGCTCGCTTAAACTTTTTGAAAGATGTCTCTTACACGGGTTCTACACAAATATGAAGCAGCACAACTGTTTTCAACATTGATAATAATCAGAAATGTCTCTTGAGCACATCAGCATATTAGAATGATTTCTGAAGGATCATGTGACACTGAAGACTGGAGTAATGATGATGAAAATTCAGCTTATCAAAGGATATCACTTATTCACATATTACAAATATATAGAAAACCGTTATTTTATATCAATGATAATAAAATGTCAATAAAATTGGTTTTACTGTAATTTTGATTAAATAAATGCAGTAGTGTTGTCAAAAATATCGATATTTCGATAAATATCGATACTGAAATATCTGAACGGTACCAATAGCCTACTAGTTTCCCGAAGTATCGATACTAGCCGAGCGGTCACTTTCACTTCTCTCAAAAGGCGCGTTGACAAACACCACACGTGACGCACTCGTCTCATTCGCTCTGGTTAAATAGCAAAAGTGAAGTGAATGGAAAGATGGCGAGGGCGGCGCCCCCGCGACCGGCTTTGGTTGATTGATAAAGAATACCGCGAGCGGGCATGTCGGAGAATAGCGCGGACACGCGTAAAAAACACACCGCGAGCTGGCATGTCGGAGAATAGCGCGGACACGCGTAAAAAACACACCGCGAGCGGGCATGTCGGAGAATAGCGCGGACACGCGTAAAAAACACACCGCGAGCTGGCATGTCGGAGAATAGCGCGGACACGAGCTACACACCGCGAGCGGGCATGTCGGAGAATAGCGCGGACACGAGCTACACACCGCGAGCGGGCATGTCGGAGAATAGCGCGGACACGAGCTACACACCGCGAGCGGGCATGTCGGAGAATAGCGCGGACACGAGCTACACACCGCGAGCGGGCATGTCGGAGAATAGCGCGGACATGCGAGCGGGCTGCGGGCACCCAGCAGATTGTTTGACTATCAATAATCCCTCACATGGGTGAAAACAGACTTAAGGAACAGGCTCCAGGGGTAGGCTACTATTTAGCAGCATATGCTCAGCATCAGGGGTGTTTGTTGTTTGGACAGACCTGCTCCCACTGCTAAAAAAAATCCTCAAGGAAACACTGTAACTCCTCTCATTTGAACTTTTCTGAAACATTAACCAAGATGGCCTAGTATTGTTGTTGATAAGAGTCTGTGTTGTCTCGTTTAAATTCTTAAAGTTAACATAATCTGACTGAGGAATCTTAGACAAGTAAATATTGTAACTGTGGTCAAATGTAAATTAACTGGTGCCTATTTAACTTTATTCAAAAAAATATTATTTAATTCTGCAATTTTCCTTCATTAGCGATTATCATCAATTTGATTACACAGATATTAATTAAACTAAACAGCTAGACAATGGCATCTCTGAATTCAATAATGACATGCCTTTAACTTAAAATTGAATGTTTAATCTTATTATTATACATTACTGACTCTCTATCCTCCAATTTGATACTGTTAAGTGCTTTTTTGTTACAGTATATTTTAATCTTTGATAACAGTGCTGTGGAGCACCAGAACAATGCCACAGACTTGAACTTATAAAAATACATCATGTTAGCTCTGATCCAATTAAAAAATATAAACAAATAGAACTCAGGACATTTTTGTTCATGTAAAATATACCTCATTGTCATGTTCTAGACTTGTTATATTTAGATTTAAATAAATAAAAATACCCCCTTAATATTGTGGCAGTTTTTTCTCCGTGGTATCGAAAATGGTATCGAATACCGATATTTTTCAAGGTATCGTATCGAAGTTAGAAATTCTAGTATCGTGACAACACTAAAATGCAGCATTGGTCAGAAGGAGAGACTTTTTTCAAAAACTTTAAAAAATATGAATTATTCCACACTTTTTGAACGGTATGGGTGTTATGGATTTGCAATTTTTTGTCTTTAACACTTTAAAGTAACTCAGATGTGTGCAGCTCTAGCATTCTTACAGAGTATACGTTGAATGCAAAGTGCTCTTGGTTTGATTCACTTTACTTTTTTTTAATTCCAAATCGATTTACCGATATTATTATACAAAATTAATGTATGTACTAATGTATAAACATACTCCAGCAGAGTATGATTCCTGCTGTAACAGTTTGTGGAAAGGTGAATCTTTCCTGTTTTCACCATTAATACAAAAAGTCATGTGACCCACTAGTCAACACAGACCCAACTAGTGGCAGAGTTCGTGTGTTGCTTTTTTTAAAAACGTTAATATATGTATATTTTTTAATATATAACATAAATAATTTTATGGAGTGTCTGTAGGTTTTTGGGGTCTGTCAGATTTTTTTATGTTTTCGAAAGAAATCTCTTCTGCTCACTAAGACTTGATTTATTCGATCAAAAATACAATAAAAACAGACATATTGTGAAATATTATTACAATTTAAAATATTTTCTATTGTATTATATTTAAAAATGTAATTCATTCCTGTGATCAAAGCTGAATTTTCAGCCTCATTACTCCAGTCTTCAGTGTCACATGATCCTTCAGAATCATTTGATGATGATTTGATGCTCAATAAACTTTTCTTATTATTATCAATGTTGAAAACAGTTGTGTTGCTTAATATTTTTGTGGAAACCATTTGTTTTGTTTTTTAGGATTCATTCATTTTAAATAGAAATCTTTTGATCAATTCAATGCATCCGTGAAGAAAAAAAGTATTAATTTCTTTTCTTTTTTTTTGCTTGTTTGTTTTATGGAAAAGGGATGTGTAAAGCAAAAAGCCTTCTTCAACATTTACATTTGACTGAGCTTTCGAAAAGTATGCTCTTTAAAATTAAATTATCGACAGCTCCACAATATATTCCATCATTAAAATGCAGCTGTATTGAATCTATTTTTGTCTTCAGATATCAGTCAAATATGCTGCCAATTCTATCCAAGTGCACTTTCACCTTTTAACCTATATTGAGCCCAGGAACAATTTTTCTCCAATATTTCACCACAGCTGAGTGATAATATGAAATGTACGCACCATATTTCCAATAAGTGCCTGTGTGTGCGCACATGAGGTCAAAAGAGCAAGTACCCAGTGAAAAAGAAAAGAAAGCTCTCCCTTGCAAATCGAATCGATCAGGCTCGACTTCTATAAATAGAATCCATAACCGTACGCTCGAGTGGGCAGGCGGCCTTCAGGGAAACTGGGAGATCAATCTTTACAAGTCCAGAAGATCAGTAAAAGCCAGTTAAGTTTGTACAAGTGCTCTGCAGGAGTTGAGCCGCGTGGCCGTGTTGTATTGCGGTAATGAATGCATGTGTTTGTGGGTGTTGAGCACTGTGGCGTGGGCCGTCCAGTGGGTGTTCAGAAGGTTTTCAAGAGGCTATATGTCAATGGGATGCATTCTCATTAAATCTGCTGCTATTTCGGCACAAATTAAGAACAATTCTCTTTTTTTAGTTGATTAGTTGCATTAGGTATTTTATATATTGTCTATATATAAAATATATCTTCTGTATTTTAAAGGGATAGTTCACTTTGGAATTAATTTTTGGTATGTTTTAGCTTACCTCAAGGGCATCCAAGATGTAGGTGTCTTTGTTTCCGCAGTAGTTTCAATTTTGATATGTTTAGGTCAAACCGTTCTTGTCTGTCAGTCATATAATGCAGGTCTATGGTCACCACCTCAAAGAGCATGCACAGAGAAGTCCAAATTAAACATGATTTACTGACTCGTAAATGTAAGTACACATTGATGGCCTAAGACACGAAACGAGCGGTTTGTGTGAGAAAACAAACAGTATTTATATCGTTTTTACCTCTTGTAAACACAGCCACGTCCAAGTGATCTGAGGGCGCCGGCGCTTCAGTCTTTTCCGGAAAGCGCCGGAAGTGAAACCTCGCGCGTGTGCGTCACTCATACAATTGTTTTATTTTTTTTAATTGTTTTCTTTTACGGCGGTTTAAACATCCCGGATAAGCGCAAATTAGTACCCTTTTAATTAGCCGTCTTACCTACAATCTCTGTTCTGTGTAAACAATGAGTGACGTACACGCGCGAGAGATCACTTCCGGTGCTTTCCGGGAAAAGACCGAAGCGCCGGCGCCCTCAGATCACTTGGACGTGGCTGTGTTTACAAGAGGTAAAAACGATATAAATACTGTTCGTTTTCTCACACAAACCGCTCGTTTCGTGTCTTAGGCCATCAATGTGTACTTACATTTACGAGTCAGTAAATCATGTTTAATTTGGACTTCTCTGTGCATGCTCTTTGAGGTGGTGACCATAGACCTGCATTATATGACTGACAGAACGTTTTGACCTAAAAATATCAAAATAGAAACTACTGTGGACACAAAGACACCTACATCTTGGATGCCCTTGAGGTAAGCTAAAACATAACAAAAATTAATATCAAAGTGAACTATCCCTTTAAAAACATCCATCCATCCTTCCGCCCTCATGATTGCGAGTGTGATATTACTTAGTTAATATTGAGTAACTTCACTTTTAGACAAAACATTTTAGCACTTAAAAAATAAACAGAATCACAGCCGTTTGTTTTCTCTGTGCAACACACACAGTAGTGGCATGATCCTGATCCTGACTGAATCTGTGGTTTTCACTGAATTGGTTAAGTGAATGATTCAATGACTCACAAGGTACTTATTTTGTATAAGTATACTTCACGACCGCTAAAAAAGTATGTTATATTATGAGTGTGTGTAGTGTGAATGTAATGGACGTACTACAGTCGCCATGTTGTCATTATCATGTGACCTACCAGCGTCAGTTACGCTGCTTCACTGTCATTCACAAATCCTCTCCCGTGGCCTCATGGGATAGTAAAGTGTCCATCGTATGCAGAATCTCAGCAGAAGTAGTAGGTCATCCAGGTAGTTTTTGCCTACTCTTTTATGAGTACTGTGAATTTCGGACATACTTCTGTCACATACTGTTTTTCACCTAGTATGGAAGTATGCGATTTTGGATGCAGCCAGCCACTTGTTTTGTTTTGTTTTGAATGGTTCAGTGCATAATTAAGTAACTCATATATTTTTTCTCATAAATGCATTATGAATCTCTTAAATGAATTGTTCATTCGTAAGACTGCAGCATTATATATATATATATATATTAGAGAAAAACAATTCTATATATTTATATTTCCACTCTATATTAGAAGTCCCTGCAGCAGACAGAGAAAAACACAAGTCTGTTGTTACGTGGTGCACTCCAAAAACATATGAATATTAAATCTATTGTAATAGAACTGTTTTTTTGTTTTTTGTTTTTTATACAGTATCTTGATTTCTGCAATGTTTGAATGGGAATTAATGGGAAAATATGTTAGTTTTTTTGCCTGCAGATCAGCTAACTGCTGAAGCTTACCAGCCAAACCCTTACGCAACAAAAATATATTTCTCAATATATTATGTGACAATATATTTCATGTGTCTCCATATATTGTGAAATTTACATTGTAATATATCATATGATATATTATATAATAATATATTATATATATGCAATAATATATTGCAATATATGGGACAATACTGCAATTATTGCCGTTTTCATATATTGAATAAATACATATTATTATACTATTTAATATATTGTTAGGTATATTGAAATATGTCCCATATTATATGAAATTATATATTGGAAGAGGCATTGTATATATGTGAAAATATATATGTAAAATTATATGAGCTAATATACCTCAATGTACCAGATAATATAATCAGATATATATGCAAACATGTCTTAAATATGTTGAAAAATATATTGATTTATATTACATAATATATTATATATAATTATCATATTATATATTGTATACAATAATTTACCATGTGGGGGAATAAAAAGTGGACTAAAAAATGTTGTAATTGTTGCTGTTAATGATAATTTAATTTATACTCTCATCTACATTTTACAATATATGGCCGGGACTCGATTAAAAAAATTAATCTAATTAATTAGAGGCTTTGTAATTAATTAATCGAAATTAATCGCATTTTAATTGCATAAATATTTGACCTGAGAACAGTGAGAAGTAATTTTTTTCACATGGATTTTCAGTATACTATTGAATAATGACTGAATACATAAGCTTAATCAACAACATAGTTTATTTTTGTTCAACCAAGTCCAGCAGACCAGTGCAATTTTTGCCATTAAGTGTCCAGCAGACCAGTACAATTTTTGCCATTAAGTGTAGTAGCATATTGCTACACTACACTAATAGCAATAGCGAATTCCTTGTTGCATTGCACACAACCATGCTCTTATCGACGCTTCCATCCATTCGCTTTTTATAACAAAAATTCCCACCGGCCAACCAAAGCGATCTAGGCGATCTATGAAGCAAGCGATCTCGTCAGCTTCTTCATCATGAACGCTAGTTGGTGCGCCAGTATAATCGGTCCGCCGAAACTCATCCAGTGAGAAACGTTCCGCGGTGCAAAACTAAGTGTGATTAAAATAATTTGTGTAATTAATTAACGCGTTAAAGTCTGTAATTAATTAATCTTAATTAACGCGTTAAAGTCCCGGCCCTAGAATGGTCCATCCATATGGCTATATAATGTAAAATATAATGAATGTCATGCAAAAATTTGATTTGGACTATTGTTAATCAACCTTTCTGTAAACCTATGCATGAGCTTACTTAACTCATAAAAAAAATACTTTGTTTCAATAAACATACATGCAATAATGTAATACAGTTTTGTTTGTATATCAATGTATTTTAATATATGAATCAATATATAGCAATAGGTTGTCCATCCATATATTGTTATATATTTTCAAATATATGAGGCAGTTTCTGATATATTGAAATATATTTTCTAATGTATTGCAATATAAATTCTAGTATATTGCAATATATTTTTGTTTCGTAAGGGAACAGTAAACACCTGTAAACAGCAGAAAAGAGCCAGAAGCTGCTCCCCCTTTTTTTTTGTCAATCAGAAAGTACTCTTTTCCTGTCAATATTTTTGCAATGTTCTGGTGGGTGTGGATTTTATAAAAGGCCTTTTGATTAAAGGAACCGTTTTAAGTCTAGTGTAAATTAGCAAAATGTATGAAATTGCACAGTAACTTTTAGCAAGCAAGCCTGTTTAAAACCACTTTAAACCACTATGTTTGAGCTAGTATCACTTCAACACGTATGCAAAGCTCTTTGAATGATATCTTCTCAGTGCGAATGAAAGAAGGAAGATGCTTGTCTTGGCATAGTAAGGTGGGACGTAATACATTTTTACTGTAGTCTTGTCACTTATTTTCTCGCTCATCAGCAAAGACTGTATTAGAAAGGCTCGATGTGAGTCAGCGAATTTAGTCTTTTTACTTCCCGATAAAGTCTAATTAAGCTAAAAGCTTTACTGGCTCAACTATCCTTTCTTCTTCTTTTTCTTTTCTAAACCTGTAACGCCTACCTTCCTGTCTCGCCCCCCTAAGAAGCGGGCCAAGGGGGCAAGAGAGGAAACCTGGCACTAATTGGACACCCCCTGTAATCTCTGAGCCCAGAATAAGATGAAAGAGACACCTGGTTTGCGTGACCTATACTCAGCGTTTTGGCTAAGATGGTGCGTGACTCAGCTCACATTTTCTGCCCGAGTGCATTTGCAGGCGAAGCCAACATTTGAGAAACTTTCAGTTCTTGGAAAGTCACTGATTGGCTTCTTGGAATTTGGTGAAGATGATAGAAGTTGGCCAGTTAGCAGAGTAGAATTAGATTAAAGTATGAAATCACACCATGTTGCTACTTTCTGTTGCCAATATGCGATACTTTTTTTTTCTGGTGCTTTTGAAAGCAGTTTCTTAAGTCAACTTTACTACTTTGTAATTTAGCTAATGCTTTTTACCCAGATTGGCATACAGCACAGTTATCCCAGGGGAAATCCGTCTAGAACAACTTGGGAAAAGTGCCTTGCCCAAAATTGAAGTTTCTTTAATGGTTTTTGTAGCACCTTAGGTACAACAAACCATTGATAGTTGCTACTATAACCCACTGTTGCTATAGTTTATGATTCTTTGGAGATGATAATGTTACACTGTAAAAAAGAATTATATGATCAATATGTTATTACATCTCTTAAACTCATCAAAATAAGTTCAGTAATTTTCAACTGTTTTATGTTATACACGATACAACTCATTTTAATGTAATTTAAGTTGAAATGACTTAAACATGCAAGTTGATTGTACTTAAAATTTAAGGCATTTTTTACAGTGTATGATCAATTTGGACTCTGGAATCATTAAAGCACCCGTGTGTAAATGGTTTTCTAGTTAAATATAATATTTAAAAAACTCAAGTTACTGCAAAAAAATCTCTATTTCTCTATCATTTATTCTCTTAAAATTAAGTCTTAAAGTCCCACTGAATTGTATCTCTTAAGTCTTAACTCATCTTTGATCACCAAAATGAAAATTTTTCCTTGAAAAGAAATTTCTTCATGCCTTGAATGTAATAGCTTGAATGTAACTCTGCATCCTTGCCTCATTTAGTATACACGGTTCCATGATTATGCAAATTAACCACACCTCCAGCTCACAAATCCACTCGTTGATGTGATTGGTTACAAGGTAGTTTGTGACGTCAGAAACACCAGCGATTTCAAACCACGTCTTTTTTTCACTGCAGTTTTAAAGCTCCAGTAGGGAGTTTTGAGAAAACGTTGACTTAGCCTGAAAATTTGAACGAGCACAACTTACAGGTCCCACCCCCTTGCTCTCTGCTGCGCTACAGCCCTTCCTTCTCAGCTCTTCCTCCACAGCGGAGCCTGTCGTGAACGCGCAGGCTAGTAAACAGGGCCACCGATAACAGCGGATAAAAAGTTATATGGCACATTCACTAATAGGGACTAAACGTCAATAATATGCTTTACATTGACTATGGCCTGCCCATACTTTGACTACAAACTTGGTCCTCAAATCATTATGTATTTTCCAATAGCCTACATGTAATTTTATAACGTTGCACTCTTTCTATGAGTTATAAATAGCTAGTAAGATAACGTTAATATAACGGTAACTAACGCTACAGTATGTAAGTAATTATTCTAGCGATATATAATGCTAGATACGGTGTGCTAGTACATTATTTCAGCAACATGACAAGCCAGTGAATTAGCAGGTTTCAATTGTTGCTTAGCAGAGTGCGTGACATTTTATCTACATGTTATGCGGCTAGAGTTTTGACACCGAGTCAATGGGCTCTGTGTAATTCTTTCTTTTTCGCTTGTTTATCGTCATCAGTCTTTTTCCTTTTACCTCTTTGTTTTATGAGCAGGTGTCACTGGAGAATTTGCAGTTTAGGTTGTTTCTCCGTCATAAGCACAGCTGCAGCTCGCCGGCAATCTTGAGTTTGAACGACGGCTCGCGCAACGCGCTGTGCAAGAGAGGGGTGTGATCAGCGCGTACACGAGCGTGAATGACACTGCTAAGACATTCCTCCTGGCTCTGATTGGTTGTTTCTGACCGGGAGCATGTATTTCTTGCAAATGGCAATAAGACCACTGGGAGGAGCCAGAGGAGCTTGATTTTTACACAGATTATCTGTCTCATATTCTACTGTCAGGACATAATGACAGTTTTAGCAAATACATGTTTTCAAAAGTTACCTACAGGAGCTTTAAGGAGAAAATACTCAGCAATGTTGACTTATGAATTTGCACATGGTTTGTCTTAAAGCATAGACATATAAACAACATTAAATGCTTGATTTTCACCACAGGGGGACTTTAATATTTTAAGTGATGTTGCTTTGCACTTTTAAAGGGAAATTTGAACTTGAACATTTTAGATATGTTTGTACCTGGGAAAACAAGTCAAAAATCGACTAACTAAAAACCCATGCAGTGCAATGGTGGCAGCGGGTTCACAGTCACACCTGCAACACTTGGTTACCAGCCCAGATTTTTAAGCATCAGTATTCTCAGCACACTCAGTTTTGTTGTTTGCTGGCATCTTTGATCTGATCACTTCTCTCTCTCCGGTCTCCAGGTTATGGTCACGCGGCTCCGGGCACGGATGCGGGAAAGGCGTTCTGCATGTTTTATGCCGTGCTGGGGATTCCTCTCACGCTGGTGATGTTCCAAAGCCTCGGCGAGAGGATGAACACCTTCGTCAAGTACCTGCTGAAGCGCATCAAGAAGTGCTGCGGGATGCGCATCACGGACGTCTCCATGGAGAACATGGTGACCATGGGGTTTTTCTCCTGCATGGGAACGCTCTGCATCGGCGCGGCAGCTTTCTCCCACTACGAGGACTGGAGTTTCTTTCAGTCCTATTACTATTGTTTCATAACACTCACCACCATCGGGTTTGGGGATTTTGTGGCCCTGCAGAAGAACAAAGCCTTGCAGAGAAAACCCGTCTACGTGGCGTTCAGCTTCATGTACATCCTAGTGGGGTTGACGGTCATCGGGGCTTTCCTCAACCTGGTGGTACTACGTTTCCTGACCATGAACAGCGAGGACGAGCGACGGGACGCCGAGGAGAGAGCTTCCCTGGCGGGGAACCGCAGTAGCATGATCATCCACATCCAGGAGGACACGCTCCAGAGGAGTCGACGGAGACGAGAGCAGCAGCAGCACCGCTTCAGGCCAGAGGTCACCGATCTCCAGTCCGTTTGCTCCTGCATGCACTACCATTCGCATGAGTTCGGGAGCTCTGTCGGTCTCGGGTTGGGAATGGGTGGAGGAGGAGGAGGAGGCGGCGGCGCGTTTCCGCACCAGAACTCGTTCGGCTCTCAGTTGAGCCCCCATCAGTACCATCACTACCACTCGACGGTGTCCTACCGCATAGAGGAGATCTCGCCGAGCACGTTGAAAAACAGCTTCCTTCCCTCCCCCATCAGCTCCGTCTCACCCGGGCTCCACAGCTTCACAGAAAACCTCCGGCTCATGAGACGACGCAAGTCCATCTGAGGAGCGGCGGCGCCCGGTAACTCATCGCCCGAACACACATTTCCAATGCTGCTGCTCTACCAAACCTCATTCCTGCACTTTTTTCGACATTCCCTGGCCCTTGCGAGATGACGAGGGATCACGCGAGCAGGACGCTTGAAAGTTTGATGGATATATAAGAACTTCTTAAAAAAGCATGAAGCATGGATATCTATTTTTGCAGAAAACTTCACCTGGGCCTTCTTTGCCCTTTTGAGCAGCACCTGAGCGCGGGTTTGGATAAAATAATACCACCCTGATATCTTATCAGACGATTTGTGTTTTGAATAATACAAAGGGAGAGATATATATATAATTTTTTAAGGAACATGTGAAAATGTGTTTTATCAAACGGTGAGCAGCCTCTGGTTCTTTCTTAAGATACAAGTGCCACACCAACGAAGAGGAAATAACGATAAAACTGATTTGAAAAGGACTACACAGTATCAGGTATTGTTTTCTATAAGCAATTCTATTTAAGAAGAATAAGACATTGATTCACATCATGCCAAAATATTGTTGCCAACCATAGCATGTTGTATTTGTTGTTTGATGTGCGTCATCATTACCGTTAACTTTTTGTTTAGTTGTTTTTTTTTTCCCTTGTTTTTGTTCGTTTAATTTCAATCAAAAGTTTTCTGTAAATTATACATGTGTGTAGAGACTTTCCAAGTGCGTTATATTTAGAGGTGACAGACGAGAGACAGCAAAAGTCGGTCCTGAGAAGAGAATAATTGCATGTGCTTTGTTCAAACTGGTATGCGTATACGGTTTACGAGGCGAAGCGGTAGCTACTTTAGCTCTGGATTCAATTTAAAAAGCAAATAACCCTTTTAAAAGTACTGTTTGAAATGAAAGTTGAACAACTGACTCCAAAACATCCACTAAAACTGGGCCTCACAATGGGAACGTTTACGGCATCGCAAATGATTGTTTTTCATCGGGATTTATATAAAAAACAGCACGTTGACTCGACTATTATTCCATTGTGAACAATCAATGTATAATGTATGCTTACCCTAGCAATGATTGCTTTTCTCTCAACCATTTATTTGAATGAGACTTATTTAAATGCATCAATAAAGACAGTTATTTATGTATTTTACACTTTGATTATGTCTTGAGAAGGATGCCCTGCAAATCAGATGGTACCTCATAGGCCTAAAATTGCTCTGACGTTGATTGAAAAACATAGTGCACCTCTTTTAGGTGAACGGTCAGAATGTAATCAACAGTTCTCATTCGCTGCTTGTGCTAGGGATTGTTTTTGTTCACTAGCCGAATTGCATCTCTGATATAACAGCAATCATGTCACTTTCCAATTTTAAACTAAATCTTTTACTGGGTCTAACTGTTTCCTGAATATAATATATATAAGTATCTGCGTCACAGTTAGGATCATCCAATAAACCAGAGTTGGAGTCAAGACCAAACCCTACAAGACCCAGACCATGACTTGACCCCTCGAGGCCCAGACCAATACCTCTTCAAGTATGAGTTTGTCCAGTTTAATGGAGAAGATGCTGGATTTATCACAGCATTCACTTTGTACAGTTATTTACACTTTGTACAAATATTGCTTATTTTCTGGAATCATACCTTGTTGAATTTGGCTGAGTATCACCTTTTAGTAGGAGGCCCTAAACTAAGAACTAAGACTTAGAGTAATGCAACTCAGGCCACGTTTATGTGGTTTTGATGGGTCTCAAGATCAAGACTCCAACTCACAATAACTAGACAATAATATTAGACAATAACTAACATCACAAACACTGGCTAGTAGGAATTTGTGAAATTGACATGTGAAGGCCAAGTTTGGTAACCCATACTCGGAATTTGTCCTCTGCATTTAAACCATCCAAGTTAGTGAACACACATTAGGAGTAGTGAGTAGTCAACACACACACACACACACACACCCGGAGCAGTGGGCAGGCACTCACTCAGGCGCCCGGGGAGCGATTGGGGGTTAGGTGCCTTGTTCAAGGGCATCTCAGTCATTTCCTGCTGGTATTAAGAATTGAGCCCGCAACCTTCGGGTTACCAGTCTCACTCTCTAGCCATTAGACCACAGCTGGGTATAGAATGGGTATATGAGTTTGTTTGGATTAACGGTTCCATTACTTGTCTTTTTTTTGTGTGTGTGCATTTTCTTGATTTCAATTTCATTTCACCACCTCATTTTCAATTGAGAGTTTGTCTCTAATTTTACCTCTGTGAAGCAAATAAATCAGAAGCAGTCAGGATGGTTAGTTTTTATCTAAAATCCAGGATTCTTGGGCAGGCGACTGGTAATAGATTAGGTGAAATGTGACACGAAAAGCATGAATTGGTTATTAAAAAAAATTGCCAAAGGCTTTAGGTGGTAAGTGTCTTTCGGCTTGGAACCCTGTTGATGTTTTCTTGGAAAAATAAATCTTGAATAATTGTCTTGATGTGGATCACTGAGGGATGGAAAGCCCAAAAGTGCCCACCAAAGTAATTCGGTTTCAGACAAGACTAATTAATGAGAGAAATTCCAGAGGGACTCAGTTGCTCCCATGCACTCTTTTAGTCAATTTCCGAGTCTGCCAGCGGGAAGTGTTTCCAGGCTCAAACAGCGCACCCTTCTAATACCAATCAACTTGACGTCTGACATTCTGGATTTCACAGCATATGTTGCAGCACTCATGTAAATTTATGTAAATCGCTACCATTTTATAATATTGTACAGTGCATATATTGTAAGTAGTTATATCCTTGACAAATTAAAAAGGCATATTTTAAACTCAGATGCATTCCCATTTTTACAGCATTCAGCATACTGTATTATGTGCCTTGAAGGGGGTATCTTTAAAATGTGGAGTTTGTATTTCATTAAGGCACATACTCAAATACATATTCAGATATAGAAGAAAACAAATTAAAACACTTTGTCAAAAAAAAAAAGCTCCCCCATGTATCCATATGGGAAAAAATACAAGTTACATCAAATAAAACCAAAGCAACTAATCCTCATAAATGCCGCCGCCGCCACACAAACATATATTTTAACATAAACACTGTCTGAAATACGTTCTCTGTTTCACTAGCACAACAACAAAAAGCATTATTTTCCACTTTTTATGGTTGTCACATTAACCTATGTATGTACATGATGGTTTCTGGGGTCAGGGCAGAATAATATGTATTTTACATTAATAAACTGTTCTTGCATACACTATATAATAGCCTGATGACAAATACTCAGACAGATAAGCTTGTATGTATGAAATGGATGAAATGTAATAACTTTATGACTGGCAACATATCTACTGCTATGGGTGGGCAGTGACATAAATAAAATGTGTATCAAAACAGTTCTGTTTACTTAAATAAATAAATAATAAACTGCAAATATCTTCTTGATATTATTATAGGGGCGACAGGAGTTAATATGATGATATAGCAACTAGCCATGGTCTCCCCTATACATAATTTAATTGACAATATATGTTTTTTTTTTTTTTGTGGCTGTCAGCAGAGAAACAAACAATTGTTGTGACCATCTCTTTTTCATTTGTTTACTCTCAACTACTATATATTTATCTTAATGCTTGAGGAATATTGCATTTTCAAATCAGTCTGTCCACCCACAGCAGTGTGATTCACGCTGCCGAATAAATATGATTATTCACAATAATCATCATGTTGCTCTATATTAATTTCTACAGTAATCTCTTTCGGCAATAGCATCCATTATTGAGGGATCTTTAAAGATCCCACTACATCAAATAATCTGTGTGACCCTCTCTGACTAAAGAAGGGAATCCGTCATGATACGGATTCAATGTCCGGACTGTCAGAACAACATATTGTTTTGCCTTTATTGGGAAAACTTGCAATGGGCATTTCAATTTATTTGTTTGTCTTATTTGTTGTGTGTGCATGACATATTGTGGCCGGCTGACCTCTTGACCACATGACTGGGGTGAATTAAAAATTTGAATTAAAAAAAATATCAACTTCCTTCTTCTCTTACCGAGTGCTCTCTGATTGGCAGTTTCTGTATCACATGGCAATCTGCATAAACACACATTCATTGGTTTTATTGGTGACAGAAACTTTTTATTGGGTTTGTGTCACTTTTTTATTTTTTAAATGTCTATATAGTTTATTTTTTTATTGTCAACCCGCTGTAAAAAAAGTTGCTGCCTTAAATTTTTAAGTACAATCAACTTGGATGTTTAAGTCATTTCAACTTAACTTACATTTAACTGACACTAAATTAAAGAATTAAAGTCAGTTAAATGTAAGTTAAGTTGAAATGACTTAAACATCCAAGTTGATTGTACTTAAAAATTTAAGGCAGCAACTTTTTTTACAGCGGGTTGACAATAAAAAAATAAACTATATAGACATTTAAAAATAAAAAAGTGACACAAACCCAATAAAAACTTTTTTTATAAGTTATACAAGAAAAGTTAAAACTTATTTTGATGAGTTAAAGCAATGCTAAAACATATGTTGTCATAACTTATTAATCATTACATTTTTTAACAGTGACATTTTTATTTTAGTTATAGTACAAGTTACAACCAAAAATTAGAAATGTCAGTTGGCTGAAACTAAAAAAATATATATATTTATTTTTACTTTAAAGTAACGATTTTTATGGGGTTTTTTGTTAATAATAACCATATATATAGATGCACATACCACTTCATACTTGCACCGACTAACAAAATCAGCATTCACATCTCTGCACATGACTTTTTGACAGCTACTGTTTGCAAATAACCATGTTGCCAAAGTCTTTTTCTGTTTCCAGTTTCCTGTGTTCCCATATGTGCCGTCAATAAGCGTGCAGAGCGTGCTTTCTCTCTGGGCCCAAAATTAGTCTGTTTTCTCAGTGCATGATGGGAGGTGAAAGGTGCTGTATCACACCACACAATCCTTCCCACCTTATCTCTCACATCAGGCTCTCTTCAGCAGCTGTCGAAAGGCATGTAGGTGTCATTTGCGTGCCACAAAGAAAATCAGTAAATTCCTCAAGATGCCATTTAAACTTTAACTACAGGCAATAGATCAAATGCTGTGACGTTGATTGCTGCTTACTGTATAGTCATTCTGCTGTTACAGTTACTGTATGTACCATGCTTTGCAATGTAAACCGAAGATCTAGTAACTGATCAAAACATTATATCTATCATCACATTGTATATTCATCATCACAAGTCTAAAAAAACGAACTTTTCATAATATCAAGCAATGACTTTAGAAGAGACTGAATTTAATTACTAATGTATTGCATTTTATGATACGCAAGCCTTTCCAAAATACTGTGTGAGTAGGTAAGCTATTTGAATTTGAATTTACTTCACGACTGTTAAAAAGTATGTTCTATACAACGCATTCTCATCCTTTGGCGTCATATAGGTGACGTTCCAGCGTCAGTTGCGTTGTTTCACTGCCATTCATAAATCCTCTCCTGTGGCCTCATGGGATAGTAAAGTGTTAATATGCACACTTCAGAATCTCGGCAGAAGTATTCGGTCATCCTGGGTACTTTTCTCCTATAGTTTTTGGAATATTATGTATTCTGACATGCTACTCTTTTGGCGTACTGTTGGGAAGTATTTGATTTCGGACGCAGCGTTAGTTTAAATATATAAAAATAGGTTATGCATCTTTCTTTAAACAAACAAAGTTATCATGAATAACTTTCAAATGTATAATGTTTAATGTAAACGAAATCATATCAACACTTCCCTACTGAATAAACCATCTTTAACTAGCCATAAGGTGGTTAGCTGGTCCTCTTGGTTTGTTCTGCAGGTTTTAAGATGGGAGACTAGCTAAACCCGGCTGAAACACGAGCTAACCCATCTTAAACCAACTAAACTAAACCTATAGGCTAATTTAAGTCAGTTTATGAGTATTGAGCATATGAATGTTTCACACTTCAATTGTTAACACATCGTGACTTAATAATTCACACTGTACTGGCACCAATCTTTGAGGTTAACATCACAAAAGCTCAAAGGATCTCTGGTTAAAAATGCTAACGCTGTGCTAACAGTATATGCTAAAACACTTTCAGTTTATAAGTGCGAAACATTTTAACCCAATGTCTAACGCTGCATAAGATTCAAAATGGGATGTGGGAGAGTCCTACCTGTATCTCTGACTTCCGACCATAAAGACGCTCAGAAGATGACATACAAAGAAACAAATTGCAATGCTAACATTTGCTTGCAGGTGTTCGTTTGTCAACACAGAAGTCTCCTTGAAACCAAATTGCAGAGGATAAATGATGCTATGCAATGCTAGAAGTCGTTCTGCAGGTGTACGATTATCAGCAGAGAAGGTAATTTACACACCTGTTTCTTATTACCACGTAAAACTTTGACATATTGATGCATTTTACTTGCTAAAATGTGAATGTTTATCATTAACAGTGTGCATCACTCTACTTCAACCTGCCTAAGGGGCTTTAATAATCTGTGGAAAAAAAACTTTTCCTTTGCACAGAATCTACTGTACTTGTTCAGACACTTGAAGTCGCTTTGCATTTAAGATCCTCGTTGCAAGATGGATAAAGTTGCAATGGGATAAAGTTCTAGTAGTAATTCGTTAAAGATAGTTAGTGTGGATCTACTGTAGAGTGATGTAAGTGAGAGCAAACCTGACTACACAGTGGAGCTAACAGAGGCAACATCACCTTCTCAATGTGTGAAATCTAAATGAATCCTAGAGAAGGAGCTAGACTTTAAGAGAGAGAAAGAAGGGGCTGAATGTGCCTGTGAATTTCGCTGTGAACCTATTTGTGGAAACCACACTCACGTCTTGAGTGGAAGAATATGAAGCTGTCATTTTCTACCAATAAAAAGTGTGTGCCTGTGTTTTAGTGAGTGAAAAATGCACTGTGTTAGTTCGAGACTAGGCGGTAAGTAGGAGCTAATACAGTTGTGTACAAGCTCCGAGTTTTTGTTAGCACATCTATATTTCCAACGCTATCTCACGACCAATTCTTACAAATTCGTACGGGTGAGTAAGTTGTGACTGATTCTTCGTACGACCTTACATGTGCGATTTGTCTAAACCCCAGTGACGGTTAAGTTTAGGGGCGGGGTCAGGGGGAGGTCATTCGTACGAATTCATACGAATTGGGCAACTCGTAAAATATGTACGACTTAGCAAAGATCGTACGAGTGAGGTCGTATGAATTCGTACGAATTAGCCACCTAGTAAAATTCGTACGAATTGCCGTGAGATCGGGTTGATATTTCATTATTTATTTGTCAGTGCAGTAAAATGTTTAGAAAATGAACAGATCTGATAAGAAAATCTGATTCAATGAGCCACATGCTCAGTTGAGTCCCCAAGTTACAGTTAGCCAGTGTTTAACAATTTGCATTATTTTGTGGAAGAATGTTAAATGGCAATAGGCCTGTTTTTATACAAATTAAGGTAACAGTGGTTTTACAGTGACTAATGGAGTAAACAGCCTCATGCATTTTTCTTTTAAAAAACGGTATCAAAAGCAAATTCAGTAAAAAAAAAAAAAAAATTCAATAACATAATTTGGGTCACATTTTAGATTAGGGTCCCAATTCAATACTGGGCCTGGGCCGACACAATGTTGCTGTCTGGAAACATATTAATGCCATATTCTACATCCTACCAAATACCTAAACTTAACAACTACCTTACTGACTATTAATAAGCAGTAATTATGAGTTTTCTGAAGCAAAAGTCATAGTTAATAGATAGTTAATAGTGAGAATTGGACCCTAATCTAAAATGTGACCCAAATTATGTTATTGAAATTTTTTTTTTTTTTTTTTTTTTTTTACTGAATTTGCTTTTGATACCGTTTTTTAAAAGAAAAATGCATGAGGCTGTTTACTCCATCAGTCACTGTAAAACCACTCAATGCTTATTGCTTTACTCTACTGAGCACAAGTTTTATATTCTGGAATAGTTTTGTAAGCTGACATTGCCCTGTGTCATTAAAATAAACTGTGTACATGCATTTCAATGGATATTTGACTTCACTGCACCGAAACATCCTAAGACTGCTTAAACTATGAACAGCATTCGTAACCCATTTTACAGTAGTGTCTAACAAGATCAAAATTGTAGGGCAAGACTTGATTGTATTATCAGGAATTGATTGAATGATGTAAATTGTTTTATACCAGAAAATACTGTAGCTGTAACACACTTTTGAGGAGGCTTTCTGACCATGTCATGGATGCTGAAGGTCAAGTTCACCCAATGTATCCAAATGGTAACGCTTGTTTTTCAGATCTTTTGTGATTTGCTATTTCTCCCATAGCCTTTATTATATTAACATCAACTAGCATTAAATAATTGTGTTCACTCTTTGTAAGATATTGTTCACTCTTTAAGGTGCATTACACCTGTAGCCTAAAACAATGAGTAAATAGCTTGTTTAATTGGATAAGATTATTTTTCACCAGTCACGTGGGTTTGGTATGGAAGATTGTTTCCGTGGAATAAAAAATAAAAAGTTATTTACGACTTTTTATCTCAAACTTAGGACTTTATCGCAATTGCGAGTTTACATCTTGCCATTCTGACTTTATAAACATGCAATTCTGAGTAAAATAGTCAGAATTGCGAAATAAAAAGTTGCAATTGGGAGTTCTAAAGTCAGTACTATGAGATATAAACTCGCAATTCTGACTTTTCTTCCCTCGCAATTGCGACTTTATATCGCACAATTCTGAGAAAAAAGTTAGAATAGCGAGATGTAAACTTGCAATTGTGAGGAAAAAAAGTCAGAATTATGAGATAAAAAGTCACAATTACCTTTTATTCTGTGGCAGAAACAAGGTTCCATAGTTTGGTGGTGTCTGCCGAAAAGTCAAGTTAGCATTTTTTTTTTCTTTGGAATAACAAAATCATTCACAATAAGAAAAGGACATGGTGATGGAAAAATATAAAATGGGAGGGGGAAAAAAATATGTCAATGCTTTTGCCTTCTCTTGAAAAAGTTTTGCGTTCCCCGAGAAACTTTGCGTTTCCTGGCAAAGAACTTAAAAAGTTTTGCGAGCGAACGCAAAGTTCCTCGGAGGAACGCTAAACATTTGTGAGAGAACGCAAAAGCAAGGACTTTATTATTTTTCCTCCCATCTCATATTTTTTTCCACCACCATATCCCTTTAGCGGCTCCTGACCTAAATAGAGTAAATTTGACTTTGTTGACTTATCTTCTTGGTCCAGACTGAGAGCATAACAGAATCCATTGAACAGTATGTTTTCCCACAGAGCTGATTTCTTATGCTAATCACAGCGCTGTCATCAGTAACAGAGTACATTAGCTAATACTCCAGCAAATGAATATTCTTTTCACTCTTTTTCCCGGTTCTCCGTAAGGTTGCGGTTCAGCAGCCTCTATGACATCAGCGTCCTCCGTGTTTGGTGGGTCTACAGCTGGATGCCGGCCTTTATTGAGTAGGTGGAAGCGAATGTTCCTCGGCCCTATTCATCTCCCGTGGCTCCTGGCTAATTAAGCTGTCAGGCTGCTGTTTGAGGCCGGGGGAGAGCGACAGCATAAGAGCAGTGGTGGAGGAAAGCTGGATCTCTGGCGCTGGATCCAGCCTGTAATTTAAAACGCAGCTCAAAAGAGCTTCAGCACCCAGTCAAGCCACCCGAGGAGGGGAGCTAACCTCTCTCTTCATAAATCACTGATATGAAAGGCCTGTCTAATATGCAGGTGCTGAGAGAGAGAGAGAGAGAGAGAGAGAGAGAGAGAGAGAGAGAGAGAGAGAGAGAGAGAGACTGAGAGAGAGAGAGAGACTGAGAGAAAGAGACTGAGAGAGAGAGAGAGACTGAGAGAGAGATTTGATTTTTGAAAAAAACTTTATTTACAGTTTTTTTTATTTTTTTTTTACAAATTTTCATCTCTTCACAAAAAAACTTGACCAACAATAGCTAAAACATTCAACACATTACACAAAAGATATTAATACCTAATGCAATTACAAAGAAAAAAACAAATCACCTTCACAAACTCTCTCATAGTTTTATAAAACCGAAAATCAATCAAAACTCTAGATTTTATCGAAGATAAAAAACATACATTCACATCATCGCTACCCTTTTGTTCCACTCTGTTTTTCCTGCTGATATAAATAGCCATTTTTGCTTGCCCTAAAATAAAATTCAACAATTGACAAGTGAAGCGTTTTTTCTGAAAGTACTTAAAACCTAAAATGAAATTCTCAATACAAAAAGTTTCATCAAACCTACAAAACAATTCTTTTAATGTCATAAACAAAGGTTCTAATCTCAAACAATGCATAAAAGCATGAAAAACAGTCTCCCTTTGAAGACAAAAAGGGCAAGCAGGATTAATTTCTGGACTCAACACCGAAATAAAAGAATTGACAGCAATGGCACCATGAAGAATTCTCCATTGTAAATCACCAAACCTTTTTGACAATGGTGGCTTATATAATGATCTCCATTCAGGTTTTACATCATTTCTTAGTTTAAAAACAGAACGCCATGGTGTATCGGTTCTTTTTTCTAACCTTTTCTTGTTAAAAACCAAAACACAGGCTCTATACAGTTTTTTACCTTCGCTTGACATGAAATCTAAAAACAAAGATTCACCTGATTTCAACAAAAAAACTATACCCTCTTCAAGATTGGGTTGAATAATCAAACATGGAAAGGGATCCTCAACATCACGAGTACAAACCCCCGTAAAAAAGTCTCTTAACAAATGTTCTTCATCAACTGTAAAACATGATTTAAGTTTGACAAAAAAACGTGTTAACAAACGAACAGATTTGATTCCTAAATATTTGGATGCAACGTCCACATTCTCAAAATGAGGCCCAGTTAGATTCAACAAATGTCCCAAAGTAAAAACCTTGGATTTCAAAAATATGGTGCTGAACCCCGGCAGATAGCAGTGAGTAGCAATGTCCAGACGGGCCCCAAGTATCAGTGGTTCCTGCAAAAGCCAGTGGAGAGAAAAAAAGTTTTCAGTCTTGTGAACACGAAAGAAGCTCCACACTTTAAAAAGATTTCGATAGAAAGCAGGCAGCTCCGATAGATCCAATTTGGTTGGATCCATTAAAAAAAGGGATTTGTCCAGTCCGAAACCCCCAATAGTGTGCAAAATGGTGCAACTCGCAGCACGCCAGCTGAAATCTGTAGAACCATCAAGTAATCTTTTTAAAAACTGTAAACGAAAGGCAGCCATTCTACTTTGTAAGTGAATCAAACCTTGCCCACCTTCATCTTTGGGGAGGTATAAAACACTCTGTGGGACCCAGTGCAGTTTATCCCAAAAAAAGTTAACAAGAGCAGCTTGAACTTCTGCTAAAAACTGTGGTGAAGGGTCTACACATGCCAATCTATGCCAAAGTGAAGATGCCACTAAATTGTTGACAATGAGAGTTCGCCCCCTATAGGACATATTTGGTAATAACCATTTCCACTTATCCAAGCGTCCCTTAACTTTTTCCATCAGCCCCTCCCAATTTTTTTGTAACACATTGTCATCCCCTAGATAAACTCCTAAATATTTTATACCCCCACTCCCCCAACACAACCCCTCAGGAAGGCAAGGTTTACCATCAGACCATTGTCCCAACAATAAAGCATCACTCTTTTTCCAATTAACCTTTGCAGAAGACAACAATCTAAATTCTTCAATTAAATTAAGTAAAATCTGCACATCACTTTGTTTGTTAATCATCACTACAATATCATCGGCATAGGCTGACAAACAAATCTTATCATTACAAACTGGTAAAAACAAACCACTTAATTGACCTCTTATTTGTTGAAGCAAAGGCTCAATGGCCAAGGAATACAACATTCCAGACAAGGAGCAACCTTGTCTGATACCCCTAAGAACCTGAAAAGGAGCACATAAGCCACCATTTATTTTTAGCATACTCTCAACGTCACAATAGAGTACCCTAATCATGTCTATAAAATCTTTACTAAAACCAAAAGCTGTTAAAGTACTCCACAAATATGAGTGCTCTACTCGGTCAAAAGCCTTCTCCTGATCCAAAGATATCAAACCACAGTCCAAGTTTAACAATTTAGAGACATGAAAAATATCCCGAATTAAAGAAATATTGTCAAAAATAGATCTACCAGGGATACAGTACGTCTGGTCCGGATGGATAACCTGACCCAACACTCCAGCCAATCTGTTACCCAAAGCCTTAGAAAGTATTTTGTAGTCGCTGCAGAGAAGCGAGACAGGGCGCCAGTTTTTAATATCTGTAAGGTCCCCTTTTTTTGGAATAAGAGTGATCACCGCTCTTCGGCAACTCAACGGCAACCCACCCTTTGACAAGCTGTCCTTCAGTACCTCCAGCAGATCTACACCCAACTCCAACCAAAAAGCCTTATAGAAATCCACCGGGAGGCCGTCCATTCCTGGTGCCCTCCCAGACTCCATGCTATGGAGGGCCTTTTAGAGCTCTTCCAGGGTCAACACTCCTTCGAGATCGTTATTAGCCTCCTCTGACACCTTTGGTAGGCTGTCAAGGAAAACGTTCTCCACACAACACCCTGACTTGAGCTCACTCCTATACAGATTTTGATAAAAAAAGAACTGCTCTTCTCCGAATACCAGCAGAATCCGACAATAACACTCCATCTTCGGAGCGCAATCCATGAATGAACCGTTTCTGGCCATTCTTTTTTTCCAGATTAAAAAAGTATTGGGATGGTGCATCCATCTGATCAATGCTTTGAAAGCGTGAACGGACCAGAGCCCCCTGTACTCTATGCCCCAGTAGATCAGCTAACTGGGCTTTCTTCTTTGAGCAGGCTTCTAAATAAAGTATCTCACCGGTAGATTGAGCCAAATTTTGAGATTCAATTATCTCTCTTTCCAAATACTCTAAAGAACGGGTCAACTCCTTAGTAACGTTGTGAGTATACTGTTGGGTAAATTGTCTTATTCGTATCTTACCAACATCCCACCACTGTTGCAAGGAATGAAAAGAAAACTTCTTTGTTCTATAAACTTCCCAAAAATACTTAAATGATTCCTTAAAAAAAATATCATTTAACAAATTGGTGTTAAAATGCCAGTATGCACTTTTTGGTTTTATTGAACTTAAAATAAGCTTACAATGCACCATACTGTGATCTGAAAAACTTACTGGTGTTATATAACATTTAGTAAAAATACTAAAATGGTGATTAAAACTGTAAAATCTGTCCAGCCTAGCTAATGACATAACATTATCACGTGTGTGAACCCAAGTGTACTGTCTCTCATTACCATTTAAAGATCTCCAAACATCACATAAATCATACTTTTTAACAATATGAATAAAACGTTTACGCGAAGCCAAATGAGGCTCAATGTGATTTCGATCAAGATTGTGCTCAGTACAATTAAAATCACCACCTATGAACAAAAAATCTTCAGGGCAGCAGTTTTGGAAAGTTGAACACAGTATGTCTAAAAAAACCATCCTTTCAACTGGTGCAGTTGGAACATATACACAAATAAAAATAAACACATAACTTTCGACAACAGCTCTAACTTTTAAAAGCCTACCTTTTACGATTTCATCAACATCATAAGAGATAGGATTAAATTTTTTTGTGAATAAAATGGCAACTCCCCCACTTATTGAAGTCTTATGGCTTAACACAGGGATGCCATCAAACTCCCTCGCCCAGTCAGCAGCATTTTTCAAGTCGCTATGAGTTTCTTGTAACAAAACAACATCAATATTTTTCTGTTTAATTACTTCATATATTGTAGCTCTTTTCCTAGATTCTCTTGGACCGTTAACATTCAAAGTAGCTACATGAATTTCACTCATAAAAAAGAAAAAGGAAAAGAAAAACCACCCACAAATCCAAAAAACATCAGCCATTCTATTTTTAAAATGAACAGACATTATTGTTTAAAGCAGTATTGAGATTCCTCACAATTTTCTTAAGTCGATAAACTTCTTTGTTAGTAAAGCAACTCTCTGCCATTAGGCTTCTTGTTTTTTCAACAAACTGTTTGACATCAGGAAAATAGTCTTGCACGCGCACACCTCTCTTATTTTTTGTTGATCTAAGGAATAACTTAATGTCATCAAGTCCGTAATCCCGACTAATGAACTCCCCCTGAGAAAGTGTCATACTAGAGTCAGAAGACCCACCATCACTCTCTGTATCCTGATCCATAACATCTTGCACTTCACCCTTTTTACTTATTTTGGCATCAAATGTTTTTTCAATCATCTTCCTTTTATGTGGCATTTTGAAAGAATGCTCTTCCTCTACACAATCCGTCTCACATGTCACTGAACTGTTCTCTACAGCACTTTCATTTTGCTCATCTCCTTTATCCTCAGAGAACTGTGCCAAGCTCGGTAAATCTTTGACACTAGCCTCTGAAACTATTTTGTTGCCTATCGTGCCCAAATGTTCACAGTGCAGTGAAATCGACGCAACAACACTCTCACCGGGAACACCTATTGCCGACGCCGCCACAGCCGAGCTCGGCCCCGGCAATGCCTCCTCAACTATGTCGGCAACACCCTCCGCAACACCACCACCTTCAGTACTCTCATTCACTGCGTTTGTTTCCTTTTCTGTAGCTTTATCGGGACAATTACGAATTAAATGTCCAGATTTACCGCAACCAAAACACTTAGATTTCGCGGTAGTGACAAAAACAACATATTCAAAATTATCAATCCGAAAATTTAGTGTCATGTCTAGCTCGACATCGTCTTGAATGATCATATACGCGAATCTCCTGAACGAAACGATATGTTTCAACAGCGGTGATCCGCTATTGATTGGGATCTTTTTAATAGGAGATACCAATTTTCCATATCGAGATAAAGCTTGTGTCAAAATTTCATCACTTACGAATGGTGGAACATTTGACAAAGTGACTCTCTTAGCTGGCAATGAAAGAGGAAGAACAGAGACAAAATCACCACCAATGACTATTCCGTGTTCGACTACTTCATTGACTTTATCTACGCTATTAAGAAACACCACAATGGCACTATTCATTCTCGAGGCAGATAGCACGCTCTCATGCCCCACAACCTCACCAATGGCCAAACAACATTCCTCCACACTCACCGCGGCGGCCACTTTAACCGCATTACGCCGCGTGAGTGAACTCAAAACCTGCACAAGTGGGGCCGACATACTTCCCCGATAAAGTGGAAAGCACGCGGCCCAAAAAACAAACAAAAATACTAACTAACAAAGACCAGAAAAAAAACAGCAAAGGGAGAAAAAAGAAAACAGTTTCACTCACAACCCCTCCTGACACGCTCACACACTCCGTCAACTCGCACCCAGACACACCGGAAGTGAGAGAGAGAGAGAGAGAGATATTACATAAGCTTATGTACACATGTATGTGTTCCATAATGCATACGGTGAGAGCCGAAAGGCCAAATCCACAGTGAAATGCTGGGAATTAAAAAATAACTTGAAAACTTTTATGATTTAAAAAATATTATTACGTAAATAAGTATTGGTAATTATTATTTTACACATAAACAGATATAATTTATATAAAATTATATAAAATGATTATATAATTATATACATATCATTTATATAAAATGATTTATCTGTATTATATATATATATATATATATATATCCCCCAAATCCAGAAAAGTTGGGACATTTTGTAAAATGTAATAAAATCAAGAATCTGTGTATTGTTAATTCTCTTTAACCTTTATTTAACTGACAAAAGCACAAAGAAAAAAAATGTCCAATGTTTTCACAGGCCAAATTAATTGTGTTTTGTAAAAATAAACAAATTTTGATTTTGATGGCTGCAACACACTCCAAAAAAGTAGGGACAGAGGCAAAATAAGAGTGAAAAGACTCATAGAATATCCAATTGACCTGTTTTGTAACAGTTCACAATTAGCAGTTGAACTGGTAATAGGTGAGGGTAACGTGATTACGTATAAAATCCAACAAAGACTTGGTCCTTGCAAGCAAAGTTGTTCATGGCTCACTACTTTGTGCCAAATTTCATGAGAGAATTGCCAAACAATTCAAAAATCACATTTCTCAATGCAAGTCTGCAAAGTATTTAGGTCTTTCACCATCTACCATACAAAATATTAAAAAAGTTTCAGGGAATCCAGAGAAATCTCAGTCCGTGTAGGGCCCGGCAGGAGATCTCTGGTGAATGTGTGTGACCTTTGACCCCTGAGATGGCATTGCATGAGAAACCATCATGCTACTGTGTTAAATTTAGCCAGATGGGCTCAGAAGTACTTTGGGAAACCGTTGTCACTTAACACAGTCTGCAAGGAGAAATCTATGCATCTGTTCAATGCAGAGATGGGGCCGAGTTCATCTCAGATGGTCTAAAAGACAGTGGAAATGTGTGCTGTGTTCAGATGAATCCATGTTTCAGCTTGTTTTTGGGAAAAACTAACTTTGAGTTCTCAGTCCCAAAGATGAAAAGGACCATCCAGATTTGGTGCAAAAGCAAACATCTGTCATGGTACGAGGGTGCATCAGTGCAAACGGCATGGGTGACTTGCATGTGTGTGAAGGTACCATTGACGTGGAGGCGCGTGTATTGGGATTGTATCAGGCGAGATTGGGCAAAAATTCCACTTGCAAAACTTCAACAATTAGTATCCTCAATTCCCAAACATTTAAAAAGTGTAATTAAAAGGAAAGGTGATGAAACACTGTGGTAAACATGCCTCTGTCCCAAATTTTTTGGAGTGTGTTGCAGCCATTAAAAATCGCAGTATTTACAAAATACACTTCAAAATCTTTTCTTTTTACTTTTGGCAGTTAAATAAAGGTTAATGAGAATTAACAATTCATAGATTTTTGGTTTTATTGCATTTTACAAAATGTACCAACTTTTCTGGATATGGGGTTGTATACGTATATGCTCATAATGCATGTAATACAACAAATAAGTTATAACACACACACACACACACACATGTATGTATGTATATATAAATAATATGTGCATTAACTTCATAAGTTTCATAAGCTATTTAAATTTTAATAAAGAGCAATGAAAAATTTAGCTAATGCACTAGGGCATTCTGGGACCAAATGAATCCTTGGGTTCAAAAAAAATGACTTGGGTTTTATTTCTAGCCAAGAGTACTGTTCTTTTCATTTCAGATTATATCCTTTAGCACCCTATTGCCATTATGTCAAATAAATTATATTTGCATAAGAAAGCATGCAAATGTGCTGCAACTCTGGAAGATTAAATCTCCAAAAAAAAAACAGACTCCATAAATTATTTGGTCATTCTGAGTTTACGACTTTCTCTCCTAGCAAAATCTCTGCGCTAAACTATTTATGTGGGGTGGATTAGAGTAATAATTTATCCAAAAATAAAACTGCTGTCATTATTTTCTCTCTCTCGTGTTTGTGGTGGTTTATGGGAAAGCACTGTGGAACAGTGGGTGTCTAAATTACCTCATTTAACAGGCGGTCAGTGACCTCTCCACGGGGGACTGTGACTAAATCGGAGCACTTTTGTTCATAGTGGGCCTGTTTGGAGAACTGCAGAGCCAACCGTCACAAACCCTGTGAGATTCTCGTCTTTGCTGTAATAACCTCTTTTTCTCTTTGCACTACAGGTGTTTGACATTTCAGCAGAAACAACTTCAGGCTGAGACACATACAATGAACTCCACCAGGCATCTGAGAAGAAAACCGTATTTTTCTCTAGTAGGATGACTGGAAACATCTTGAGAAAGCTGTGAGAACAACTTTTGTGAGCTTGAAGAAATTGTGTGTAATGTGTTGCACCTGGTGATGAAAGAGAATTGGACAATTTTGGGGCATGAAATGACAGCTTAGAATTATACTAAACATTCCAATTGTTTCACTTGTCTTTTCAGATCAAGCTTATTTTTCACTTGGTGGATGATAAAACAAGTGAAAATCACTCAGAACAAACCACTCAGCAATATCCTGACAGCCACCCACAACACCTTACTCCGTGTCTACACCGGATGCGACGGTCGTCGCTCTTGTCAAGTCGTGCCGCAACAGCTAATGGCTGTCTACACTGGACGCGAAAAAGTGCCAGTTGCAAAGCATTTGTCAGTACGTTATAAATAGAACGAGCATCAGTTTACTGTATGAGATTTGTCGCTCACGTCGCGGTGCATCCAATGTAGGTCAGAATCACTGTTTCTAATAAGCTTTATTGTTTTTAGTCGCATCGCGTGTAGACAAGGTGTTAGTAATACCCTGGCATTAACTCAGAACACCTTAGCAACCACTTAGCAACACCCAGGCAGCCAAGCACCCTAGCCACCACTTAGCAACACCCAGGCAGCCAAGCACCCTAGCCACCACTTAGCAACACCCTGGCAGCCACCCAGAACACCTTAGTAATACCCTGGCATCAACCTAGAACACCCTGGCAACCACTTAGCAACACCCTGGCAGCCATGCAGAACACCCTAGTAACCACTTAGCAACACCCAGACAGCCACTCAGAACACCTTAGTAATACCCTGGCATCAACCCAGAACACCATAGGAACAACTTGGCAACACCCTGGCAATCAGGTACACTAGCCACCACTTAGCAACACCCAGGAAGACACCCAGAATAACTTAGCAATACCCTGGCATCAACCCAGAACACCCTAGCCACCACCTCTCAACACCCTGGCAGCCACCCAGAACACCTTAGTAACACCCGAGCAGCCATCTAAAAACACCCTGGCAGATGCTTAGCAACACCCAGAACATCTTAGCCAGCACCGCCCTGTCAAACAAACAGAACACCTTAGTAACAACCTGTCAACCATCCAGCAGAACCCAGCAACCACTGAGCAATACTCATTTTACACATTTTTAAATAAGCTAAATGTACACTACCGTTCAAAAGTTTGGGGTCAGTGAGAATTTTATTTTTATTTTTTGGAGGAAAGAAATCAATACTTTTATTTATCAAGGACAGTAAAGACATTTATAATGTTACAAAAGATTCTATTTCAAACAAATGCTGTTCTTTTGAACTTCCTATTTATCAAAGAATCCTAAAAAAAAAAAAAAAAAAACTGTACAACTGACAGACCAACAACTGTTTCAACATTGATAATAATAATAAATGTTTTTCTTGAGCATCAAATCCTCATATTATACTGATTTTTGAAGGATCATTTGACACTGAAGACACTGACTCTGGTGATGCTGAAAATTCAGCTTTGATCACAGGAATAAATTACACTTTACTATATATTCACACAGAAAACAGCTGATTTACACTGGAATAATATTTAATACTATAACTGATTTTTGTTGTATTTTTAATCAAATAAGCGCAGCCATGGTTAGCAGAAGAGAATTCTTTTAAAAGTATTTAAAATCGTACCGACCCCAAACTTTTGAACGGTAGTGTATGTATTCAGAGTCTGTCATGTTCATCTCACCTGTGATGACTTTGAAGTGAATGTGTTATCAGTAGTTCAGCCCAACAATATTGTGTGAACCAGAGCAAAAATGAAAATGGAGAAAGGAAATGCACACAAAAGCACCATTATCAGCTGGTTCCATCTGAACAATCACATCGTGCGCGGATAAGGACAGATGGATCTGGCTGCCTTGAAGGCGTGGGGTTTCAGGCAGATTGTTACAATTCTTCCCCAGATTTGAGAGCCTGTGCAGCACTGATGCTCGTTAAGCCCATTGCCCTTTTGAAACCAATTTCGGTGTCTCTGCACTCATGCCCGTGCGAATATGTGGTCAGCTTGCTTTTTCAGGCTGTCGCGCCCCATGCAGCGCTTAGCTCTGTCTGGATTATGACAGCACTTTCCCTGCTCTGGGTCACCAGGATCAGCTCTCACTCAACACCACAGCCATACATATAATCCCATCAGCCCCAGCATGGAAGAAGAGGATTTCAGGGTGACTATGAGGACTTTACAGAAGATTAGGCCACTGGATATCTCATTCCACATCACAAATGGAGAGTAAGATCGTCAAACTGGGGATCATTTGCTTGCTTTACATTTCCACATGTGTCGATTTAGATTTGATCTCTTGTTTATACCCAGATAATAAAGAAATGTTAGAATAATGCAGAATAATTTGCCAAAATATGCTGAATGCAAAACAAAACAAAACTGTATTTCACAATGCAATACGCTCAACTTGACCTTTGTTTCCAATTCTAAAAGCATTTATGATTTATATTTTGACTCGATATTTGTTAAAATTAAACAATGCTAATTAATCCAATTGATTTAATAGTGTTGGGTCCACCTTGTCAAGTCCGAGTCGAGTCTATAAGCCCTTAACCAATTGAGTTTGAGTTGATGTTTAATGTCTTATTATCTAATTTTATGTTGTTACTTATTTTATTTCATGTTACAAGTGATGTGGATTCGACTACACTGCAAAAAAAAAAAATCGGTTACACTTTATAAAGGCGTCATTGTTATAGCGTAACTAATATTAATTACCAACAGCTACTTACTATAGGGTTGATTGGGTTTGGTTTAGGGTTAGTTGGATGTAATTATCCATAATTTACTCTTATTAGTATGGTAAGTACATGTAACGTGTAACAAGGACACTGAAAAACAAAGTGTTACCAACATTTCGGAGTCTAAAATGTCAGAGTTTGCTTCAAGTCCACCTGAGTGAGTCCGAGTCCAAGTTCATTCATAATGGCAGTCCGAGTCCAAAACCCAACTCTATGATTTCATACAAAACAATAACTGTTACTTTAAACATACAGTAGCCTATTTTTTTTTAACAAATTGTAGGCAGTGTACAGTCCAGTGTGCAGCATTCAGTCAGTAGTAAGGTGTTCCCTTCCACAGTCATGCACGTTTGAGGCTGCAGTCAGTAGCGCCATCTAGTGCCTGCTGACAATATAATCACATTCTCTACTGAACATTTGAAAATCCAAGACCATGTGGCTTTTACATCAGCAGAGATCACAACACACCTGCACACTGACCCCAATCCTCATAAGGATCTTACTGAGAAATCACTGAGACAGTTGTCAGTCTAATGCAACCTCTCTCTCTCTCTCTCTCTCTCTCTGCAAAGTCACAGTCTCGTGCAGGACAGAGGAACAAAACAAACACACACGGCCTGATGATTCGGCAAAAACACACACAGGAAATTATGGCATCAGTTGTGAGTATATAAGCATTCTATTCTATTCTAATATAATCTATTCTATTATATTATATTCATCTGTGTAGTTGTGACTGAATTGTTAGAGGAAATTATTGTTTTCATTTAATCAAACATTCTGTGGAGTGTATCAATGCTACTGTAATAAAGAGAAAATATCAATATTCATGTTTAACTTGAGGGTAAATGTTTCTTATTTAATTTGATTAAATACTACAATGATTTTTGTAAGACGCAGTTGCAAAATAAAATAAAAATATATTCCATATAGTTTAAACATGACTATTGTTTTCATCCTCTTTTTGTAAATTGAATGAAATTATATTTACAATACCAATATATATATATATATATATATATATATATATATATATATATATATATATATATATATATATATATAGTTAAGTATGAAATATATATAATATATAGCTTCTTTAAAGCATGAAGTGCATCCTGGAATGTTTTTTTTAAAAGAGTTTGCTGGACACTTTATTTCCTCCATTATGTGTTCCAACTCATTCATTAAAAAAGAATAAAGAAATTCCTATTTATGCACAATTATTTTGTATCCACAAAGCAAATTTGAAGCATTTAGGTTTTTAACATCATAAGAAAAAAATCAGTCCGTCCAAACTTTCCACTGGCAGTGTGTATAAGATTTTTTTCATAAAAAAACGTGTCATAGAAAACTGCATGTAAATGTCACACTTTTGCATGTGTGTGTGTGTGTGTGTGTGTGTGTGTGTGTGTGTGCTGAAGATTCAGGAAAGTTTGACCTGCCAGGGGAAAAATGCGATGATCCATCTAAGTGGCTGTGGTATTCAGCTGGTGTCTAACAAGGGCGGTCTCTCACGCACACCTGCCCTCCATCTGTTACCGACACATGCTGAGGAGCCAGGTCACATGACGCTCTCCTCTTCTTCCTCCTCCTTCTCCTCTTCCTCCTCCACACAGGATCAGGGTAGAGCCCCTGTTCAGCCCTCAGAGCAAGAGAAAGCGGCTGAGAATCTCCCCATGAGACGCCCTCTGAAACTTGCCCCGCTAGAGCTCCCCCTAGAGGTGAGAGAGGCACAGTGGCAGAAGATCAGAAGTGCTCAGCAGGCCAAAGCGCCGGGCTATAATTCGTGGGGGGCGTATCCAAGAAAAGAAAAGGTTTGTTGGCAGGACGGCCCGGCCAAGTCACCAGAACGCTCCCTGCTGAGTACCATCACAGTGCCCCACAAACCACTGCTACCTGTCAATCAAGTCAAGCTTGGTTCTGATAGGCCAGCGGGGAAGGAGGCGGGGCGAGGGAAAGGTAATCTGTCAGTTCGCTCGGCACATCCTCCTGAGAACAACTGCCAATCAGAGCACGGCAACAGCCAATCAGCTGCTCCAGCTAAAACCCAGGATGCAGATAAGAGGCGTCTAAGACTGCGAAGGACCCGACTGCTAGAGGAGGATCAGAGCAAATCCAGCTCCTCTACAGGTGATGAGAGCAAACAGGCCTCAGGCGGCCCGGGCAAGGGTCAGCGCGCCGCCGACAAGGCCATCAGAGATGCCAGCCGTGTGCTGCAAAAGGCATCATGGAGGAACCTGCGGGAACCTGGGGCAGTGGGTAAAGTTGGGAGAAGGATGGCTGTTAATGACATTCAGGAAGCCGTGCTCTGACTCTTTGACCCGAAGAGGAAGTTCAACACGTGGTGTTGGGTTTAGAGACTTGAACATGGCAAAGCAGCCATGCCTAGAGGATTTTCCCTCTTGGGTTTAGATCCGAAAACTGCTCAGTAATGTAGAAAACAGCACAACATTCCTGATCCAAATATTTGTGTATAAGTATAAATGACAGATTATTTACAGTGAGTCAGTGATTATCGCAAAATAAACCCAGACAGGGTGATCAGGACTTGGACATGAACGTTATTACACTACTACTTACTCAGTAAATAATAATAATAAAAATATCTGTCATGGGACTCGTGGATGTGTGTGTGTGTGTGTGTGTGTGTGTGTGTGTGTGTGTGTGTGTGTGTGTGTGTGTGTGTGTGTGTGTGTGTGTGTGTGTTTTAGTGCTGTCAAATCGATTAATCGCAATTAATCACATCTAACATAAATGTTTGTGAATATATAATGTGAGTGTATGTGTGTGTATATATATATATACTGTATATATGTTAGATGCGATTAATCGATTTGACTGCAGTAATATATGCATTTTAATTAGATACTGCCTAATTTGCATATTTGAACATAACATTGCAGAAAAGTTGTAATATAACATTTTTTGTCTTAATGTACTGTGATTAATTAACTGGGGAAGTATGGCAATGTTTAATAATTAGGGTATAATAATAAATACCCCAAAATGACCCTATCCACCTGTGATGTCTTGTTTTAAAATGTTAATTTATGCAGTTTATCATTGTTACCTGCAGAATGCTACCACTGACCAATCAGAATCCGGTATTCCTGTGAGTCAGCCGTGTAATAAAATCCATTTATGTTCTTTATATAAGACGATTATCGTTGCTAAAACTAGATAAAAATAAAATGTACACATTGACAGTCTAGGCAAAGAGTTTGTCAATACTGTTCACCGCAGCCAATGAAAATGTCAATGATCACTGTGTTTCTTTCCCTATTTACATAAATCAATAAAATGTTGCTGTGTCTAACACAATCTGAGATTAATAAATAAATAAATCTATCTTCTTTCAGGGGACAGTGCTAAATGACTAAAATGACTTTCAAAGAATGTAATGTCAGCACTATATAGCTAGCACTAAAATGACACTTTGTAAAAGCTGCAAAGGCAACAGAACACTAGCTCATGGTTATCATTGCGATGGATTATGGGATATGAGTACTCTTTATTGTTAATTAAACAATTTTTAACAAGTTTATCATATTCAACGTTGCTGTTTACACACTGAGTGTGATGAACATTGTAGTAGGCTAGTAGTAGTAGTTTTTTTTAATGTCCCCCTGTGGTGAAAATCAAGTTTTTAATGTTAGCCTATTTGTCTTTGTGTTGTCTTTAATGTGCTTTAAGACAAACCATGTGCAAAATCATAAGTCAACACCATTGCTGAGTATTTTCTCATTAAAACTGCAGTGAACCAAAGACAGTCTCAAAATCGTGGTTTGAAATCTGACGTCACAAACTAGCTTGTAATCAATCATGTCAAGGTCCCGGCGGGCTTTAGTATATCATTAACAGCGTACCAACAGGGGGGTCCAGGATGTCCAGGTAGCCTTATATTTTCTGTTGATATGAAAAATCGGGTAGATTTAGCAATATAGCGTGTGTTCTGAGTTGTTCAAAGCGTTTCTGATGATTGTTAGAAGACTGATGCCTGACTCTGAGATGACAAACGGAAATATGGTTTGTGTAACATTAGCTAGACATTATTAGCTGTTGATAACATATGGAGCTAATAATATGACAAAATGATTTGAATTTGAATTGTGTAAATTTAAATTATTTGCAAGTGTAATCTAACAAAACTGAATTTTAAATAGTTCTGAATTTGATTTTTTTTGGAACGAATATTGAACATCTGAAATTTAACAAACTGAAAGGTTTTTATGGCTGAATTTTATAGACATGTATTTTCAAACAGCTAGTTTTTGTGTTCTGAATTCAAATACTGCAAAATTTCAGTTAAAAAAAATACGGATTCAAGTTTTCAAGATGAAGAAATTCGGAACGTCAAATTCAGTTTTCTAAAATTCAATGTCAAAAATTCAATGTCAAAAATTCAGGTCTTACAGAAAGTAGGTCACAGGGAAGAGTAGATGATCTCTGACTCTGATCATGAATCGCCCGGAGGTAAGTTAAACAAGAATGATTTTGTGTTTGTTAGGTTAGCGTTCTCAGCACGTGATACATTTGTCTAAGCGGTCTCTGGTGTTTGTTTTAAAGTATATTTTGTGTAATATTTTGTGTAAAATTGATTAGAACGCCACCGTGTCTACTACACAGACAGGATGCGAGCGGCGCGAGCAAAACAAAAATGTATTAGTGCAACTTTCATTAAGTAAAATCACCAAAAGCCTTCAACCAAACTGAGATGACCCGGTTTTATACATAATGCCTACATAATGCAATTGTCCTTTCAATATTAAAGTCTTCTCTACTGACTGATGACTGACTCAGTAATAAAGACTGTCTTTGCCGCCATCTAACATTACAGGCGAAATATTTTAACTTATGCTGCTGCTCACGGCCAGGGACTATTTTTTTGACATTGAATTTTAGAAAACTGAATTTGACGTTCCGAATTTCTTCATCTTGAAAACTTGAATCCGTATTTTTTTAACTGAAATTTTGCAGTAGGCCTATTTGAATTCAGAACACAAAAACTAGCTGTTTGAAAATACATGTCTATAAAATTCAGCCATAAAAACCTTTCAGTTTGTTAAATTTCAGATGTTCAATATTCGTTCCAAAAAAAATCAAATTCAGAACTATTTAAAATTCAGTTTTGTTAGATTACACTTGCAAATAATTCAAATTTACACAATTCAAATTCAAATCATTTTGTCATATTATTAGCTCCATAATATGATAGACATAGAAGCAAAAGGCTAATTATGTTAATTACCGATGTTGTAAAGAGCGATACCATTGTGCAACCTTTACCTCAGTAAGGTAACGTTAGCCGAGTGAATCTCTGAGCTGGCGTCTGACGTGAGTGGAGGCGACGGGGCTAATTAGCATATTCATGGGTCCGCGACTCCGCGTATACTAAATGAAGCAAGGGTGTAGAGTTGCATTCAAGCTATTTAAAGCAGCACTAGGTTACTTTTCAACCTTCATAATATATTTCCAAGTCTCTTGTGATGGTACATCGACTTACAATAGGTTGAATGACACGTCTACCATAGCCTGACGGGGTCTGTAGCGTTTTTAATCGTACTTTTAAACTTCGGGTTTTGGGTAGTAACCGGCGAACAAAGAGAACTACAAAATTCGACTGCTTTACGGCATATACGTCACTTCCACCACCACCCCCACTTCCTTAAAATCGGACGTGCGAGCCAAATGTTATAGTCATGGCCGAGGCAGCACAGAAAAACAAGAAAGCAAAGGTTTTATCGGAGCAAAGCAAAAAGAGAAAGTGATCGCGTTAAAGGCAGAACGAGGATCAACATTGGGCCAGCATTTTCTCGCTGGCGTGAGCTGAAGGAGGAGGAGGGGTGCCCGACCGATGCGGACTTGGCAAAAAAAAAAATAATAATCAAATGAAAGCCTGTGTCTAAACGGCATGCACAAGTTTGGTAGGGGCTACATTCTTGCAAGTAAATATATAAGATGTACAAAATCATATTTTAGGATACCTAACATGTCTGTGATATTTGTTTATTTGTCTTGCCTCAAGCTATAATGCAAATTGATTTGTAAAATTTGCAGATTCATTTATGGTAGCTTGATATTATAATATTGACGATATATGGTTATTATCAACCACTCAAACATTGCATTGAAGTATCATATAGATTCAGTAAAACGGTAAAACGGTAACCAATAGGCTACTATAATGACGCTGGCTTGTAAACGTGATCATCGCGATCATTTGTCGTTAGAAAAAATAAAACCCATGAAATTATATTCATATGACATGCTGAAATATATGCCACTGTACCTGGGATGAAGACATTTCACACGCGACGCAAGCAGAACACCTGCATGTGACCTCCTACAGTGTTCAGGGCTATCATGGTTGTCAACAATTGCACGTGCATGTAGGATGACAGAGTTTACGACAGTAGTAGAGGTCGAGAGGACAATACTGTTTCCCAACTGTAGGGGGACCCCACCCCGAGAGCAAAAGTTCCCTGGTGTTACTTTAAAGGGACACTGTGTAGGAATTTCTCCCATCTAGCGGTAAAATTGTATTTTGCATTCAAACGAATTGTGCTCTCCAGCGCCTAGCTTTTTCAAATGTGTGTTGTATCTACGGTAGCCGTTATGTACCAAAAAGCTATGACAGGATGTCTTCTAATAGCACTTCGTCGAGTGTTCCTTCGGGTGAACAGGTTTGTTATTTCAAACAAACTGCAACTTGACACAACGAACAAACGAATGTTACAGTATGAATTACTGACTGTCAACCTTGCTGGGGCAGTGACAAGCGCCTCTCACTGCTCTGCTCCTCCGTTTCTGCTGCGTTCAGTTACGTGACGCTGGCTCTGAACGAAAACGCGTTGGCCTAGTACTTTTTGTCCCTCTCTGCTATTATAGTTTTTCAAGATGGCGGAACTACATGGAAGCCTCCGTGGACCTACCCTATGTATATAAAGATAATAAATTCTTCATTTACGAGGATAAGTCAGATAATTGGCAGAGGTATTTGTACACCATTGAGGACATATTTATGAATACAAATTGATTTTAGATAATAAAATACCTAAAAAAGTACACATAGTCCCTTTAAGGCATGAATATATATATTTTTTTCACAGGACAAAAACTTTAAATACTGTGTCATTTTAGTGATCAAATATTAGTTTTAAGGGATACAATTATTGACTACAGGGGGACTTTAAATTAAAAGACCCAGAAGTCTGAGAGAGGATTAGGACTGAAACATTTTTCATTTCATTTAACCTTTTTTTAACCAGGTAAGCACATTGAGAACACTTTCTCATTTACAATGGCAACCTGGCCAAGATAAAAAGCGTTGAGGTACAAAAAACATGAGTTACACATGTAATTTACAAGACAAACTACACAGTAAACATAGAAAATTAATATGTAATATGCAGATCCGCAGATCAGACATTTACAATTTTGTACAACTAATGCAAAAAAGTGAATCGGGTTAGCATGACTCAAATTGGTTTCAAGTCGGCATCAGAGCACCCCCACACTGAATCTAGTTCAAATTCATGGTTGTACACGAGTAGCCTATCTGTTGTAGCTACTGATCAACTGGCTGCCAATGGAGAACACCATTCAAGACCCCTGACCACTAGAGTTTGTAATTTTTTGTTATATGTTAAAGAAACGTGCAGCAAATACAAACACCTTCTTCCCATAATTAAATCGTATGCTCAAGCTGTAATTATTTTTTTTTCCATAATGAAATCTTCATAACATAAACATATCTGAATGACCTTTATAACCCTACATGTCTCCTCACTTGAGTTCTTCAAAGAACCTATAAACTTAACTTCCTCGTCACTTTTGTAGATCTGCATCTGTGCCAAACCATCAGTTGTCCTCTGCTGGACTTTGCCCTGCGCTAAAGTTAGTGCGACCTCCGAGCGAGACCCCTTACAAAAAGGTAGAGGATGGAAATAGATCTTGTTTCTTTTCAACAAGATGAAGCACGAGCAGTTACTTCCTGCACGTTTTTACTGGTGGATGTTTATTGCTGTGTGGCTCGGTTGTTGATGTGTTTTACTGTCCATAACGATGGGATTTAGGGAGTTTGGAAAGTGCATGTTTGTAAGATTTCGTGAGTGCCCGATGCCTGTGAAAGTACTCTGTGGTAAGACGTCCAGATGAGACATGAAAAGTAAGACAGGAGGAGAAGGGAAAGAGAGAGAAAGCAGGGGTCTTCAGAGACACGCCGTGCGCACAGGACATCTGGCATGTTCGGCCTCAAAGAACAAGACGATCTGACAGGAAAAACAGCAGGATGGTCGTTAACATTACAATCTTTTAAGGTAAAAAAAGTACATTTTAATTGGGTTTCCTCTGAGAGATTAACTCGACTAATACTTTGACATTACAATACTGTTAGTGTTTAAAGAGATTACAAGTCTATCTATCTATCTATCTATCTATCTATCTATCTATCTATCTATCTATCTATCTATCTATCTATCTATCTATCTATCTATCTATCTATCTATCTATCTATCTATCTATCTATCTATCTATCTATCTATCTATCTATCTATCTATCTATCTATCTGTCTGTCCATCCGTCCATCCATCCCCATCCATCCATCCATCCATCCATCCAAAACAGGTCTTTTCACACTGTTTAAAGGAATAATTCACTCAAAAATGAATATTCTGTCATAATTTGCTCACCCTCAATTTGTCCCAAACCTGTATGAATTTCTTTCTTCTTCTGAACAGAGAAGAAGATATTTTGAAGAATGTGGGTAACCAAACAGTTGACGGGCCCCATTGACTTCCATAGTATGGGGGAAAAATACTATGGAAGTCAATGGGGAATTTTTCCTTTTCCTGTCATTCCAATTAAACTTCCTATGTGTTTGGCCAATTCAGTTGACTACTTTCCTTAACTCAAAGGTGGCCAATTCTTCAATTCTGAATGTTGCACAACCCTGGAGCATTTACATTAGAAAAGAGCCACTCAGTTCAATTTTCAACTTTTCAAATCTGTGTTTTAATGAAAATGCACATCCACTCATTTGACACACTACTTCATCGAGTGAACTCTCACTATAGACACAAACCTTGTGGGTAAAAGTCCCCCATCAGGCCCATTGGCAACCTGTTGTAGGCTCAGCCTGGCCTGGAGAGAAGAGGAGAGAGAGAATGAACTTGTGTGAGAGAAAAGGAAAGAGATGACGAGAAAGAAAGTGACAAAAATATCCCGGAAAGTTGCTCTATAATTGGTGCAGTCTGTCAGAGCCCTATTTTATGTGCGTGAACAGGGCAGGGCAGCCATCTCGTCCCCACTGAAACCCAACACTTAGAGGAACAGTTCCTCGTCCCTCCCACCTCAGCAGAGGAGAGCAGACTCCACAACACTGTGCTCCTCACTGCAGGATTACTGTGTGTGTGTGTGTGTGTTATCACACCTGTGTATGACCTTACCTGGAGCTTTATTTCTAGGAGGATGCTGCTTTGATACTTCAGGTGTCTGTGAGGTGTGTTTTTTGGAGGAGGTTGAAGAAGATCTTCTTGTTCCTACGGATTGACAGCACAGGTAAGAGTGAAGTTCATCGTTCATATCCCAAATATATCCCATCAGCAAACAGTGTTTCATTTGTGATATTTTGATCTAAGATGTTTAGTCATCATGTCTTAATAGCTCAGTCTGCTCTATAACTACTGCTTTCTTTATTCTTCCACTTTTGGGGGGGGGGGGGGGGGGGGGGGGGGGTGCTTTAGTAGAAGTAAAGGCTGTTTTTAACATTTCAGCAGAGGAAGAGTGAAGATTTCTGGTTTATTCATCTGCAGGTTGTTCCCAGGCTGGTCGTTTAGCAGAGTTTTGGAGTTTGGCCGCAGTCGGGCCCTAGAGTGTTAGTGGAGATAGACACACTTAAAGGTTTCAGAGACTCAAAATGAGAAATGTACTTGCAGACAATACAACAATTATGATAACTGATGGGTTTTTTTGACAATTCTAAACTGTCCAATAATGAAATAACAGAGGTAACTGGATCAAATCAGTCAATTGCATTGGTAACCAAAAGATTGTAGGTTATATAGAGTTGGTAAACCAAAAATGATATGTTATACTGTACATCCGTCTAATAATAAAAAGGTTGTAAGTTAGTCGATGAAAGAATGCAGGTCATGGCTAGTAACCAAAAGATTGTATTTATTGATCTGCTAAACCCAAAAATAGTATGTTTTACTGTGCGCCTAATAACTAAAAGACTGTAAATTGGTCGATGAAAGAATGCAGGTGTTGCATGGATGATAAACAAAAGGTTTTAGGGCTGGTGATCGAAAGGTTATAGGTCGTAGGGCTGGTAATGCAAAGGTTGTTGGTCATAGGACTGGTACTGTGAGTAAACAATTGTAGGTTGTCAAGCTAGTTAACAAAAGTTTGTAAGTCAAAAGGCTGGTAACCAAAAGATTGTAGATTGGTGGTCTGGTAAAAAAAAAAAAAGAAGAAGATTTCTGGTTGTAGGGCTGGTAAATGTAAGGTTGTAGCAGGGATTGAACGATTTTTTCAAAAAAAATAAAAAAAAATAAGTTGACATCTTTGTGAATAAAGTCGAGTCGACGTTGACTAGTCACTGATGACGTCATTAATGGACAAATAAGCCTGAACCTCGAGCTGAGACTTGAACGCGGGTTGCCTTGCGCACAGTTATGGCATACAGCGCTGCCCACAAGGCTATTGCATATTGCTCCAGTTCTCAGTTCTTTTGTCTTTGGGTCGTTATATTTCTCACAGATTTTTGCTCGTTCTAAATCAGATACAGAAAAAGTAGCACAGTAAAGATTACATATGAATGCATTACAGAGAGTGATTGCGTGTGAACCAATTATACCTGGCAGCGTCTCTCTACTAATAGTGAAGCTGTGGGTTTTAGTTACTAAGAAACATATGCTAGAACTTTTCAGTTTCTAAGCTAGTTTTTTGATAAATCACAGAACAGTGCTATGCGCTACTAAATGTTTCTCTATTTGCACGTGATGCGAGATACTCTGTATGTGTGTGCGTTACAATGCAGAATGGCGATTAACTTGCGTGAACAATAAGCTGTTTAACACGTGCATTCACCCGATTAATTTGTTCATCCAGATGGTATAATCAAATATATCTAGAGGAGGGCTCTCAGAGTATGCATTTATTTGTCATTTTAACTGTTGGAAACAAAGCGTAAAAGTGAACATAAAAGATTTCGTATCCTGTTGCGCCCTCTATAGGCCATGATTAGCGACTAGTCAATGTTTAAAAGCTTAAAGTGTCATGGCAGAGCATTCAAGTCGTCTAGTCTGTGCAACCCCTAGTTGGTGACCATGACCATTGTGCCCTTGGACATGGCACTGACCCACAGGTTCCATTTGGGACATTGACCATATGGGTCAACTGGGTGAACTGGGTGTTCCCTTCCACAACCATTTCATTTTAGTTATGAAAAGAATTTAGTTTTTTAACCAAGCACAGGCCCATTAGTTTCAAAATGCAACCGGTAATTTAGGCTAATAGCTTGACCAGTAGGCTGGAAAAACAAAGTGCCTTTTAAAACTTTGGACTGCTGAACTGGCTGTAAAAAAACAGTAGGCCTACATATTGGCATATATATATAATTTGATGTCTAAAATCTAAAAATAAATCATATTACATGTGTTACAGGTGGCTATTTGTTTTCACAGACACATGAAAATCCAGTATATATGTTGTTTACTGCAAATGTATACAGTTAATGTTACTAGTTAAATGAATCCGGGATACTTTCGCAGTCTCAAAGAAACATGAGAAGACCTGCTGGTCAAAGGGTTCAAAGAGCTCACCGTGCTGGGACATACTGTGGGCTTTTAAGACCAAAAGTAAAGAGCAAGCAAGACTTTCTGGGTCATATGATGATAGTGCAAACCTTCATGAAGGGAGGGAGAGCAATGAGCTATGGAAAGCAACAAAGAAAAGTCACTGAATTGTGTGAGAAGAGGCCTCTGACCATCAGTTCACGAGGAACATAATTGTTTTCCTTATGTTCTGACGGATCCAAAGAAATGGACAGTGTTCCAAAGATGCATCAACTTTTGTACTGGAAACTTTGAACTCACTAACTCAATTGATACCATTTTTACAAGTCATCAAAGTCCCATTTGCCATTGATGAAGTTAATTCTATTGTCCTTGGTGAAGGTTTTTCAGGAGAATAGCAATTTAATGCACCTGAAAGTAGGGGAACTTAGCTGAAATTGCCTGTGAGGAAAGATTGCCACATCATCAAGGCTCAGCAAACCATAATTCAATGCTTCCCAACGTTGTTGCCTCGCTCCTTGATGACAGTGTGCTCCCTGGGGCGAACTGTACTCCGCTAAATCAGAAGAACACCCTATTTACAGCGAAACATCAGTTCAGCTTAGCCAGAGGAGCGTGGTTAGTCACCAGTAATGTATATATAGTTTGGTGAACAGGGGAATGAATTACAGATGGACATAAATCTGTTACCCCACCTTGTTCACTCGGTTTCCTGATGGAGATCTATAATCTTTCATTATGTGTTATTTATAATATTATGCAGTCCCCCCAAATACCTCACCTCACATTCATGCTAGCACTTTTGCTAATGTATCTGTCTATAGACAACAAATATTATTTCTTCACTATGCACTTAACAAATCATATTTAGTATCACATTCAGGGAATACATTTTTTAAATTTCCACCAGTCATATATGGATGAATCTCAATCTCACAGAGAGAGGTTTTCTCTGCAGACATTTACTATTCATTTACCTATTATTTTCAGTGATTTTACAAGACTTTTTATGGTAACACTTTACGATAAGGTTTCAATTGTTAACATTAGTTAATGTATTAACAAACATAAACTAACAATGAGCAATGTTACTGTATTTATTCATCTTTGTTAATATTACTTAATACAAATACAGCTGTTCATTGTTTGTTCATGGCAGTTCAAAGTGCATTAACTAAAGTTAACAAATACAACTTTTTATTTTTATAATGTATTAGTAAATGTTGAAATTAACATTAACTAAGATTGATTAATGCTGTAGAAGTGCAGTTCATCCTTATTTCATGATAATTCAAGTTTAAAACCTTATTGTAAAGTGTTACCCATTTTACTTGTGTAATACGCAAATAATTGTAAGAAAAAAAAGTAATAATTGTATTTATATTGTACTTAAATTGGTAAAATAGTAGGGATGCACCGATATGAGCATTTTGGCTGATACCTATAACCGATAATTCTTTATATTTTGAAAGCCGATAACCGATATATCGGCCGATAAATCTAAATCCAAATTTATATATGATTTATGAGAGCCTGATTACAAAAGCAAAAGTTTCACCATTTAAAATCCATGTCTCAAGCACACAATTATAATATCCTCATGATTAATGTAGCCGATATATGACACATGTTGCACTGAACTATATTTTCCTTTTTTGAATTGATTTTCAATAATTTTTTAAGCAATTCATAATCATCATGTTGAACAGTGCGCATCTGAAGTGTCTCAGCTGAAGGAAATAATACATTATTTATCGGCTTTAATATATCGGCCAAATTGTCTTATCGGGACGATACCGATAACATTAAAAATGAACCGATATCAGCCGATACCGATATGGTGGCCGATATATCGTGCATCTCTATAAAATAGTCCTGTATTCACTTGTATACTGTGTTTATGAGCATGATGGTTCATTTTGTTATTGACTCAAACTAAAACGGTAACTTGGAAAGTAATCAGGATTAATGTGGGCTGCACCAGTAGTACATCAGTAAGAAATGTTATAGCACACGGCTAACATGAATCATACACTCCACTTCTGTTTGCAATCTATCAATATACCTCCACTCCGAGTCAGAATGACTGATCACCGAACATTTGTTCTCATTTCTCCACTGCAGCAGCAACTTGATGATCATCGCACCTTAGTGGGAATATCAGCAAACAACAGCGGAGAAGGAGATGGAGTTTCGATTCGGGCTCAGGATCTCTCTGGTCCTGACCATACTGGCCCTGACTCTGTACGGAAGGGGTGTTGAAGGACAAAGGGCAGGTGAGGTCACATACTAGCCTAAATATACTGTTTTCATGACCCCTAACCACATCTCTGTTTAACTTTAGCTTGGTGGCTCTAATTCTGACTCTCGGTGAGTCTGTTATGTGTGCAGACTGAGGTTTTGCACCTGAGAAACTAATAGCTTTGAGTTCTCTGTCAAATTCAGTCCATGTATTATCCAACCAGACCATGGTACACTGACAGAAACACAAACCTCATAAATCTGTGGCTAAACTCTATACACACTGTCTGTAAAATTGCATGTCTTTTGTCCCAGGTTGCAAGAATGTCCACTATGATCTGGTATTCATCTTGGACACCTCTTCCAGTGTGGGCAAGGAAAACTTTGAGAAGATCCGGCAGTGGGTGGCAAACCTGGTGGAATCTTTTGACGTAGGTGCGGAGAAGACACGTGTGGCCGTGGTTCGCTACAGTGACCGTCCCACCGCCGAATTCAACCTGGGCAGGTACAAAACTCTCGAGGAGGTCAAGCGTGCCGCTGGGAACATCCGCTACCTGGGTGGGAACACCAAAACTGGAGATGCCATCAGCTTCACCACCAACAACATCTTCACGGAGAGGACAGGGGCAAGACCCGCCGCCAAGGGTATTCAGAAAGTTGCGATCTTGCTGACGGACGGCAGGAGTCAGGATTTTGTTTTGGAGCCATCGGTTGCTGCAGCGGCTGCTGGAATCAGGTTGTTCGCTGTAGGGATTGGGGAAGCTCTTAAGGAGGAGCTGGAAGAGATCGCCGCCGAGCCCAAAAGTGCTCATGTGTTCCACGTGACGGACTTTGACGCCATTGACAAGATCAGGGGCAGGTTGAGGAGGAGACTCTGCGAGAGTGAGTATTGATGACTTTGACCTTAAACCACATATGTTATTAAAAATAAAGGTTCCAAAAAGAGTTGTTGTTTTTTTGCAGTGATGCCATGGAATAACCATTTTGGGTTTTTTAAAACATTTTAAAAATCTAAAGAACCTTTTTCCACTATAAAGAACCTATTGTCCAATTAAATGGTTCCAGGGATATTAAAGGTTCTTCACAGAAACATAGATGCCAGTACATTTCTTTACACAGTCAGATAGGTTAGGTGGGAGTTGACTTAACACAGAGTCAGCTTGACCATTGACCGACTAAAAACATCAGTCATTTAATATGCTTTTGTTGGCAACTTGGCACACATTCCCATTCACAAGAAGGTCTGTTCTGTGCCATACAAGACTTGTTGGACAGGAACTGGAAGCTCTTTGGCCAGGACATTTATGTGGTTTCTTGCCTCGGTGAGCTCCGAGTAAAGAGGTGTATTAAATACAGAAGACAGAAAAGCTCAGAGCTCAAGTGCTTTTCCAGATCACATCGGCTCTGCAGGCAAAGATAACCTAAGTACATGTGGGATAGTCTTTGGAGGCCATTACAAACAACAAGCTTGCATTAAAACTATGAATATAGATTCAAAAATACATAAACCCAAACCGTTGAGGTATGTGGCCTGGATTGACCATGCAAATGCAAATTATGTATATGCGTAGTACGTTTTTAGTGATGATGGATGCTTAGCCTTGACATTCCTCTCTAAAATTAGCGTGAACGGGAGAGCGACGACACCTGGAGCTCTTCAGTTTAAAGTGGAAATCTGAGTCCGGAGTAGCACTTCCGCTTTCCAGAACTCTTGTGTAGTCAAAGCAATATAAAAACATTACATATACAGTGGTGAAGCGGTCTTTTGTTGAAGGTACAATCGTTGGGATTTGAAGAGGTTGTAACACAAGCCTTCTCCAATGCCTGCTTTAAATCAGACAGCCAGGAAGATAGGGAACCATTGGACTTGGCAGGGAGATGGAGAGATTAAAAGAGAAAGAGATAAACTGATTTATTGTGAACCAAACCCTTGACCCTGCCTTGATTCCAACCAAAGGTCCTCCTCTGAGTGACTCTACGTGACTCAGAAGTGCAGAGATATCAACTCAAACATTTCACTGCCAGCTTTAGACTTTGATTGTCCTTTAAGAATTTAGAACTGAATATCAGGTCCAGTTCTGTGATTACCAAGATAATCTGGCACTAGCATTGGCATCTAAGAATACTGGTGGCTAGAAATCATGGCATCTCCAAGGTCCAAGTTATTTTTGCTCTGAAAATTACAGTCCTAATGTTTCAAGTGGAACTTGGCTTCACCGTACTGCGTTTTTACTTTTTAATCTTTGGCTTTTAATTTTTTTTATGTGAAAAGATAAAAAGCATTACCTCATCCAAGGGCACAATTAGCATTATTTTAATTTATGAAATGTGATTACCCATAATGCAGTTTTTTCTTCTTTGGAAAGAAAATCATTTAAGGAAAATGACATTTCCTTCTCTAAAAGTTGGTTGGAATCAGTTTTTCCCTTTCTTTCTTTCTTTCTTTCTTTCTTTCTTTCTTTCTTTCTTTCTTTCTTTCTTTCTTTCTTTCTTTCTTTCTTTCTTTCTTTCTTTCTTTCTTTCTTTCTTTCTTTCTTACTTTCTTACTTTCTTACTTTCTTTCTTTCTGGTTAGTAATAATAATTTAGAATGAATTGCCTAGGTAATGTTCACCATAAATTCAACAGATTTTGTTGTTGTTGTATTTTCATCAGCGTAAAAGGGAATATATGATATATTAGTAAAGTGTACATTTTTGTACTAAATTCATAAATAATTATTTTTTGACCAGGATGTGTTACAATAATGACAATGATATTTGTGCTTACAGGGGTAGTTCACCCAAAAACGAAAATTAGCCCATGTTTTACTCTCCCTCAAGTCATCCTAGGTATGATATGACATTTTTCTTTCAGACGAATACAATCGGAGTTATATTAAAAAATGTCATGGCTCTTCCAAGCTTTATAGTTGCAGTGAATGATCGTTTTGAAGTGCATAAAACATCTATCCATCATAAACGAACTCCACACTGCTCCGTGGGGTTATTAAAGACCTTCTGAAGCGAAGCAATGAGTTTTTGTAAGAAAAAAATCCATATTTAAAACTTTATAAAGTAAAATAACTAGCTTCCGGCTAAACGAACATTCGGATTCCACTTAGCGCAACTTATGCGAGTAATGCGACGCACTGCTGATATTTACGCTACGCCATGACACACTACGCTACTTCCGACGTCACAAGTTGCGCTTTAGGCGTAAGTAGACTGCGTATGGCTGTTTCGCCAGAAACTATAATTTTACTTTGTAAAATTTTCTTACACAAACTCATCGCTTCAGAAGGCCTTCATTAACCCCCCGGAGCCACGTGGAGATTGTTTATGATGGATGGATTCACTTTTATGGACTTCAAAACAGAAACGGCCATTCACTGCCATTATAAAGCTTGGAAGAGCCAGGAGATTTTTTAATATAACTCTGATTGTATTCGCCTGAAAGAAGAATGTCATACACCTTGGATGGCTTGAGGGTGAGTATGGGGTAATTTTCATTTTTGGGTGAACTATCCCTTTAAAGGTGCCTTGTGTAAAAAAATCAATTCAAAATCCACATATTCCATACCAGATGGGGGCAGTATACCAGAAAGTTGGCCTACTCTAGTCTGTTTTTTAGTTTCGGGTTGTTAATCTTCTAAAACCGTCAAATCGTCCGCTTTGTCCCTCCAAAGCCTATTTTGATCGGTTAGTGATGTAGAATAGAATGACTGCTGCGCTTTACAGGGCGCATAACGAGCAGAGAGAGAGAGAGAGCGCCCCGGCCGCGCGTGCGCGCACTCTCACATCTTTAAACAACACGAGCGCAGTCCTCCTGCTCTCTCTCTCCCTCGTGCATATTAATCAAATTAATTGACACGATCGTAAGACCGCAGTTCATTTGGAGATTTTTAGAGATTAGAGACTCAATGAACAACATCTCAACACTAAATTATAAAGGCCAGTCTCATATAGACGCGATAGGCTTTATGCCGAGCGTCACGTGACCAAGCCGGAAAACAGGTCACATCGCTTCCGATTCAGGGCTTTTGTATGTGCTTCATGAAATTTTTTGCGGTTTTACTCAAGATAACTTAAAAGGAGCACGCAAAAATGAGCACAACCAATGTCCCTCGCATGTGCAGATGGATATTTAAAAGTTTTTTAATTTTTCTTCTTCACACTAACGTTTATATATTTAAACAGCATAAAACACCAATAACAAAGTGAATTTAGTAGGTTAGCTGATTACCTTAAAAATCCATAGATATCGTAGTTAGTTCTTACGGCCGTTAACACTTTCTCTGACAAGCGGATGCAATGAGACCTGTTTTCCGGTTTGGTCACGTGACGCTCGGCATAAAGCCTATTGACATCAGGTTCAAGTACGCCCACAAGCCGTGCGAGTTATTCGTGTATTGGAGTTTGGCTGGTGGTTATGTATGTTGCCCGCATACCGCCTCCCATGGCCGAAACTGGTATTATGACACTGGCCGGGCCGGGGCGCGATATTTTTTTTCACAGGATGGTAGGGGAAGACTCATGAATATTCATTAGGGAACTCATCCCTGATTGGTCTTAACCCCAGTGACTGGTAGGTTTAGGGGCGGGGTTAGGGGTAGGTCATCAGACCCCCAGTGACAGGTAGGTTTAGGGGCGGGGTTAGGGGTATGTCATCAGACCAATCAGGGATGAGTTCCCTAATGAATATTCATGAGTCTTCCCCTACCATCCTGTGAAAAAAAATATCGCGGCCGGGGCTAGTAATTTAGCATGCTAATTCAGGTTTATATCTCGGCAGCACTATGACTTGTCATTTTTTTAATGACATCATTGCATTTATTTCTTCTCATTCTTTTGATACGTGTAGCTCATTTGTTGGATATTTTTACCTCAATTTTTACATATGGCACCTTTAACTGTCATTAAAATAGTCTTACAATGCAAACAACAACATTCTTTATGCAAAATATAATTTCCTTTTGATTAAATGGTGAATATTACTTCCAGCTTTATGATAATACAGGAAGTGCACTGGGACATTTTTAGCATGCTTGAAATAAACGAAAAGTGCAAAGCGTGTTTGACTAGTAGTTTCATCACTTAGTGTATCTGGGCTTTGGTTCAGGTCGGTTGTCCACCCATGACCACAGCATGCCAAATCTGTAATCAGTGGTGGGACGCTGCTAAACAGAACAGAAGTGCACTGTAATATGTTGGGTGTGCTAAAATATTTGATTGAGCCATTCCCTTGTGTTTCAGAGTATAGTTTGCACACTTGCTGGAGGATTTAGATGTGTTAGCCGGGAAGAATGCTGAACAGGAAGTGGAATATTTTGGGTTGGACTTCTCAGAACACGTTTAATAGAGTAGGACTGTCTCTGAATGAATATCGCATCTGAGGAAACTTGGATGTGAGATGTTTCAGTTGTTGATACTGGCGTTCTGAGTGGTTTTAAATGCGTGCAGTTGCAAGTGTGTTTTAGATGGTGGCTTAGTGGCTTTTTAGCTACCGTTTGAGAACTTCAAGTCTGAGCTAAAGTAAAGTTGGTAATGGTTTTACAAAGTCCTCTATCTATATGACTCAACACTTTCTGCATCTCTAGCCTGAAATGTCAGGGTGATTATTTGCTAGTTTCATTGATCAGCCGGTACCAGTTGGCCCTTTTGTAAGCATAAATAAATACATCAGCTTGGTAAATGATTTGTCATTTGAGACTAGTATTTTATGAATTGACTAATGTCAATACAGTGCAAATTGTCATGTGTATATGCATCCATTAGATACTTAACCAACAACATCTGGTAACATTTTGCAGGTGCATCATAATTTATTTTTAGTTATATTCATTTAACCAGCTGATTATCCTTAGCATATCTGATATGATTTTTTTTTTGGTGTAATCCAATCACAAATTGATTGCTCTAAGAAATAAGCAAGAAAATAAATGCAAAAGTCTTTGAAAAACAATGTAGAAATGCAGTACTCGGTCCATCATTTTAGTTTCATGGCCATCCACTAAATTACAGCCTTTAAGCCACAGCTGAAGGAAGTTGCCCTCGATAGAGCACAGTTAGAAATCACTCATACGTGCCATTTAAACAATGACGCACGACTAGCTTTTGATTGCTTTGTCATTTCGCCAGTCAAAGGAAATAGGTACGTCGAAAACAACTCTTTATGGACAACCACATTTTGTTAGTTACTTTTCATTTAGCAGCATCCCACATAGCAAGCAGTCTGGCCCGAATGTGTCTTCAATCTGGCACTGCTGGCCTCCTGTCGACAATGACATGTCTCCTGTCTGCCAGAGCTGGGCCATGTATGGCAATGATGGCACAGCATGATCACGGCAAAACACATGAGGGACGAATGTTGGTGGGAGGAGTGTGGCCCAGACCAGTCCATTGATAATCTGGTCCAAATCAGGCTTGTGACCATGGGCCATATAAATGCATTTTATCTGGCCCAGCTCTGTTCCACAAAACCCCTTTTCGCTCGGCTCACGTACAGCAAAGAATGATGGCCCTGTAGTGGCCCAGATCTGGATTTAAGACTAACCCCACAAATGGGCTATAACTGGTCCGAGTCTCAGCCAATTAATGACCCATAACTTGCCCTGCACTGGGCCTGAATAGGTTTTAGTATTGGTACAGATTATCCTTAAGATTTGGATTACAGCACTAGAATGTAATACTTTTATGATAATTTTATTGTGTTTGTGGTCTATTTTACACCACATGGTAATGGTAAAATTATCACAGAAATGTCAGTTATTTTCATTCTGTTATAACTTGTCAATTCAAAGATTAATTTTAAACAATACTTATCTTGAAAATTTTGAACTGAATCTCTGTGATAATTTCACCATTATCGTGAGGTATTTTAATTAATTGTGTTCACCATGAAGTACATCATTTTATTATATGTACTACCAATACTAAAACCTATTCAGGCCCAGTGCAGGGCCAGTTACGGGTCATTAATTGGCTGGGACTAGATAGGCCAGTAATAGTCTATTTGTGGTCCTAGTCTTTAATCCATATCATTCTTTGCGGTATGTGGGCCGAGGGAAAAGGGGTTCTGTGGAACAGAGCTTGGCCAGATAAAATTTGCTATGTGGGGTGGGGTGGGACTTTTTGTGTTTTAGGAAGGTTGTGGACACAGGAACATGACCTGTTTGCAGTAACACAGAAAGAGAAACCTCAAGTTACTATGCACATAAACGCCTTGAAAACGATACATCCGCTGTACTGCAATAACTTGGCTCACATAACGAATACAACTCAAATATAGAAAGCCAGGTGCTCTTTTCTCCAACCTTTATTTATCCCCGGGTGGGCGGCTGAGCTCTTTATTTATTCGTGGTCAGGAGGGTGATGTTTGGATCAGGGCAGGGACTCGCTCGGGGGTGTGGGGGTTTGGGAGAGTCACGCTGAGGACACTGTATCGGACAGAGATGTAATTGTGTCAAGTGACCCAGCCTCTGTAAAGTGGAACTCGTAGTGAAAGTGGGGCCTTTTAAACGCTACAAAGCACTTTTTATAGGAGCGATTAAAGAAAATTACAGGGTCTGATTGTACATGATTGTCAGGGACGCGATCAGCCGCTGTGGTTTGGGCGTCTGCCTGGTTCATGCCAAGAGTGTGTGCACGTATGAGAGAGAGAGAGAGAGAGAGAGAGAGAGAGAGAGAGAGAGAGAGAGAGAGAGAGAGAGAGAGAGAGAGAGAGAGAGAGAGAGAGAGAGAGAGAGAGAGAGAGAGAGAGAGAGAGAGAGAGAGAGAGAGAGAGGCATAAAAAGACATTGAAATCATTTGATCGATGGCATATTTAGGTATTATAGTATGATTTTGTGCATTATTCTACCAATTAACACCCAAAGAGCATATACGTTATAAGGGTGAGTAAATAATGACATAATATTTATTTTTGGCTAACAGCTACCGTGTGTGTGTGTGTGCATGCATGTGGAGTGATGGGAATCACATTACCTGTACATCTTTTCCTGTACTCTCTTTTCAATTAAAAGTAACAAAAAGACCAAACAAAAGCAATAAGCAGTCATCCATAGTGTCTAAGCTAATATTAGCATCCTTCCTTAGCACTAGCAAGTTCCTCTCTATAAATAGCACATTCTCATCACAGATGCCATAGTAAAGCAAGTCTGCTGGTGTTACGTTTCTTCCTGTCATCACTGCTGTCACTAGCAATGCATCGCCATTTGAAATCTGCCCGTTTGTACGGCCTAAATTATCACCGCTGTGACGTTAGCATAGCTGCACTCCACCAAACTCTAAGCTCACTGCGACCAACCTGTAACTTTCCCCACTTCTATGAGCCAATGTCATAGAGTCGTAAGTTATGCCACCATGTCTTCGCTGGAGGGCTTGGAAAGGATCCTCTAACAGTCTGTCTTCAAGCACAGAGAGGAAGATGGATAATATTACAGTGAAAGTCACTCTCAACTGTTCATTTTCTTCAGCTGCCAGTAAAATCATACCTCTTCAAAGAGGGCAATGTTTACTGTTTAGAAAGATTATGGCATTCCTATTTAGGTATCATCAAAAAAAAAAAAAAATCCTAAAAAGCTTTACAGGGGTTCTATTATGCTCATTTAAAGGTTCATAAATTTGTTTATGGGGCACACTGGAATATTTTTTACACCATTTAATGTTCAAAAAATTATTATTTTTCATTGTTCCAGCACCTGTTCTCTCTGAACGCCCTGTTTTAGTTTCGGTTTCTTAAAAACCTGCCTTCCGAAAAGCGCAGTCTGTTGTGATCGGTCAATCACAGCATGTGTCTGAAATGTAACACTACAGTAATATCTTTAATTTCTAGTAAATTTCGAGATTTAGGATTTTTGAGACTTTATCTTTGCAAATTTGACTTTGAGACATCATTATTTTGCTTTTGAAACTCTAGAAGAGATATGTCTTATTCAGATGTCAGGCAAAAGTCTCTATTTAAACTTGTTTTCTAACAGCAATTGAGATATTAAAGAAAAGTCATGCATTATTTTTTTTTCTCATTAAGTGCCTTCATTGGAAAAAAGGTTATATCTATTTTCATCCTAATTATGTCTGTATAACATAAAACATTTAAATGTTAAATAATCGTGAGTGAAAAGGTTTGTCACGGGCGAAATACCTCGGCAGATTGCCTGGGCACCTGGAACCAGTACAATAAAATGTCAACAAAAAAAAATTTAATTTCACACTATGAATTATTGATGGAGTCTGCTCTCACTAAAAGCAGATGTTTAGACATTTCAGGAGTGTTAATAAAGCATGCATCACATTAACCCAAACAGGACTAAAAAATATTACGATTCTAACTGTAGAAATAAATTGCTCTATATAATCCAAGCACCTGTGAAGAGCTGTGTAGTTCCTAAGGTCGTTTTGCCATCCAAAAATATGTTCACCCATAATGTTGTGTTTCTCTCCACAGATGTTCTGTGTCCCAACATGAAAGTCCAGGCAGGACGTTTCAGACCGAACAGCACCAGTGCTGGACAGACGGAGGTCCCAGGTAATGTGTCCATGTTCTTCCCATAGTGCTTTGGTGTTAAAAGTGTCATGAAAGGCCCTCAGCGTCGTATCAATTCACTGTTCGCATCTGAGGAAAAGTTCACATGGTTTCATTGATAATAATCTCATAGGATATGAGATGTTTTCAGCTCACCTTGTTGCAGCTCTAAATCCATTTGGTATAAATTGGCTTTTTAAATTAAAATCTATTGTCTTCCATCATTTGCGACGTTAACATCCCAAAACTAGTATTTTATGATACTTTAATATATGTTTCATCTTCAGATGTGAGAAAACGAAAACTTTTCTTCCTCTCACGGTTACACGGTTACATGAAAATCACCATACTGTATTTTATTTTCCGATTAGAGGTCAAAAATAAAGTGCACGGCATAATGATTCTGACATATGGACTCCCAATCTTGCACTTCAGAGTCTTTTTTTGTGTGGATGTAAGTATTAATACCACAAACTACAAGCCTAGTTTCTACATTTAAAGTACTTTTGGATCAGAAATAAAGCATTCTTTTCCCTGAAGGTTATGCTTTAAAACATGAAACATTGCAGCGGGACATCGAGGTTTCGAAATAAGAGATCTTTTGCCCTCCTCTGTTCTAAGAAACGTGGAGTTCTTTAGTGATTACACAGATCTGGAAGGATGTTGTGTTTGGGTCTTCAGGGGGTTCTGAGTTCCTCTGCGAGACTCCCACTCAAATTCATCAACCTAAAGTAAGAAACCAGACCAAAACAGAGAGAGAGAGCACTTACCTGTGCAAGAAAATGACTATACAATCTGGTGCTATAGGGGTGTGTGGAATGGAAGGACTGATTCACTGCAGGCATATACAGACACTGCTGTATGTACAAAATGGTCAAGAGAGCTGTTTTTCATAAATCTGATGAGTTTGGGTCATGTTTTAATTGCTCAAATCTCTCTTGATGTCGTAACCCTGGAAAATGATTTATGTTTCTTCGTTTGACATATTTTATATCTGCATTGCTACAAAAAAGTAAAAAAAACTTTCTAAAGTCTCTGAAATGTGGTCCATTTGACTAACTATTCTACTTATAATAAGGAAAAGTGCTGTCTTTGGTGTTTGGGTGAAGTTTAAAGTGTGATCTCTCCATGTCTGAACATCATTTGTGGGTCACTGCGCTTTCCTCATCGTTCCTGTCATCTTCTTGACGTTTGTGCTTAGATCTGTTTGGTTGCAGTTCTTTTGGATTGCACCGACTAGACTAGATCTCTCCTCCTTTGGTGTTAATTATGGTGTCTTGCTCCTGTAATCTGCGATATTCAAGAGAACAACACAAGCTAAATCTTCAGGGAAATTCCAGGTTCACATGAGATGTCACAATTGCTGAAACATCTGCATGCTGTTTCTGAAGTTTGGAACGTCAGTGTTGGCCAAAAGGCCAAAATGGACATAAAATATTGCTGACTCATCTGTAAAGTAACTTTAGCAATACAAAAGTAGTTTATTTCTAGCACTTGCACACTAGATAACACTCTGATGGAGTGTTTGACAAATGTGTAAGATGTGTTTTGAGGGGTTGGAAAGTTCAAGTATACAGTAAATTGGATTTCTGAAAGCATAACTAGACATCTCTGAAATTCTCATTGATCATCAGTGTGTTAGAATGCATTTGAACCAACTTTTCTCAACGTTTGGTGCACAAACCCTGGTTTTCTTCTAAATCTGCAATGCACTATTAAATCAATGGAGTTGCCTGCATTGTGGGGTGTAAGTGCACTAACTAATTTTAATCGTTCATATAATTCAACTTAGCTTTTTACTAATGTTTTAAGGTACATTCACACCAAATAATCCGCATAAAGATTACTATAACGTTTAATGATAACAACATTAGCATCCTCTGACCATTAGCTATATGTTTCTCGTCTGCCACTTTAAATGATCGAGCTCTTTAAAGCAGGATAGATTCTGATTGGGTGTCAATATTTTTATCATCCATCACCTGGGGAAATTTTTTTTATGAAAGTGATCCCAACTAAATTGTTTCTCTGTGCTGTTATTACTGTTATAGTTGTGGTGTGGACTGCAATTCCTTGATATTTATAACGATTAGAACTATTTTTATATAGCCTATAATGTAGCCTATAGCTATCGGCCTTGGTATGACTGTATTTATGAAACTTATGGGCTTATAAAATGACATTTTCAACATTACATTTGCATGATTTGGAAGATGATATATCCAAATCGCATTAAATGTAGGCTATGTTTAGCGCATGCGCGGCCACGGAAGATTTTCAAAAGCGGATAGGTGGAGGGAAAATAAATTAAACAGATTAGGCCCTATGGGTCTCAAGATGCATTGTGAATAGTTTAATTATTTTTTAAACATCTTAAAAACATTGCGCTTATGCAACTAAATGCTGAGGGGACAAAACATCAAGATGTCCATTTAGCGCATGCGTCTGGATCAAAGACTTGGCTGTTAAACCACAGAGAAGTTTGTCACGCTGACACACTGTGTGACCGTTTTAAAACGCTGCCGTAGCGTTTTTATGCGGTGACATCTAGTACTTAAGGGGGCTGGTTTCTATGGTCGTCGCGTTGTGTGCTGGAGTGCCCAATTGTTCCGATCAAAGTCATGCGTCTTAACGCGCTCATCCGTGCCGCGCCGCAGAACCCTCGCTCTCTCACTGTTTAAAATAAGACTCGCTCGTGATTATACGCTTTTACTCGCCACTCGCCAGGCCCAAATTACAGGTCCTGCAGGCGAAACGCTATCGAGAGAGAGAGAGAGAGAGTCGTGCCTGGCGCATGGAGACGCAGAGACAAACAGAGAGTTGTGGAAATGAGCTGAGAAACGAACAGCTGGAGAAAGAGTTGAACATGGTGTGAAATCAAACAAACAGTATAAACATACAAGTGATGGAGAACACCAGGGGAAATTGTTCTAAGATGATGAACTGAGGTTCAGACACTACAAATTAGTATACTATACTTAAAGAATTTTGATGCCATAAATACCTGACATTTTTTATTTGCTGACTATCTAACCAGGTTTGATGTCAATCATGTTGAACAGCATTGGTTCTCATGTGTCATGTTAACGAGAAAGAGATTTTAGAGCAATATTTTCTGCAAACAACTGCTTAAATTTAGCTTTGTTCATTGCTTCAGACAACAAGTACCATATATAAGTAATTTGGGCTACTTTTTAGGGTGTTAAACATCTCCTTCTGTGTGTTAAAGTCATACCGAGTTGGAAAAACAAGAGGGTGAGTAAATGATGATACATTTCTCTTTCTTTTTTTGTGAACTATTCCTTTAAGGGGCAAATGACACTATACTTGCTCTATATGCAAATATTGATTCATCTATTGGTCCAATGTTTTGAAAACTTATTTTTAAATTGATACAGCTTTCATGGCACAAGAGACTGCAAAAGCATCGAGATGTACCATTACGGCCAAAGATGTCAATTAAAAAACTAGCACAGATGGAACATGAGAAAGTGTGAACGGCCCCCTATAATGCTGGTCTGGCAGAAACCATGAGGGATTTGTTGTGCAAAAAAAAGCTTAAAAGATGAAAAGTGCTTTTGTTGTTTTATGCATTTTTTGTACTTTGCTGTTAACAGGGTATCTGCTTTCTTTCTACGTCCTCAGCCACCTGTTACTCTATTACAGACACACACACACTTGCACGTTCTCACATTACCACCAAGTTAAACAACTCCTAACATCCTTCAGTTCAAATAATCGTAGACTGTTTAAAAGAGCCCCCGTTTGCTGACACGAACACACCTGCCCTAAGAAAACAACATGAGAGTTCATCAAGTGAACGTGAGATTTAACAGGCGGCATATACACAAACCATCAGCGGTTCATGTACAGTATCGAGAGCTCTTTTGAACGTTTAACTCAACCAGCATTAAAGTGTGTCGCAGATCGACCCCTGACTTTCTTCCTCAGACAACGCCTAGGGCCCCACTGGCATCGCCATGGCGACAGACTATGTATTGGTTAAAGGAGCGCCCTGGTTTGGCCCCTATACTAGGGTAGAAGGCCAATACTGCCAACCTCTCTCTCTCACACACACACACACACACACACACACACACACACACACACACACACACACACACACACACACACGCACGCTGGAGCACCACTGACATAATTGCACATGAAAGGTTGGTTTTTAAAACATCTGGTGCAGCAAGTGCAGTTTAATGAGTGTTGGCTGTGGATCTGAAGCATTAATTAATGGGCTGATACACACACACACACACACACACACTTAACTATTTAAAAAAAAACAATGATGTCATGTTTGATCCCAGAGGCATGGATTTTTTTGTGTGAATATGGAAATTGGCCCGAGTGAGGCGTGTTGTTTTGCTCGTGGATATGGAGGAGAGATATTAACACTTAAAACACAGCTGATCAGTTTGACCGTAATTTGCTCTTTACTGGGATTTGTTTCAATTTATGTCCATTATACTTGATTCTGATTGGTCAGTCATGGTATTTTGTTGTCAAATATTTGATGTTAATGTAGACTGTTGTCTAGTTCACCCAAAAATGAAACTTCTGTCAGTAATTACTCACCCTCATGTCGTTCCAACCCCGTAAGACTTTCGTTCATCTTCGGAACACAAATTAAGATATTTTTGATTAAATCTGAGAGCTGGATCACTCCTCCATATAGGCTTCTTAAGGGATCGAAACTGGCCGGCCCAAAAGTTATGAAAGACATCGTTAAAATAGTCCGAGTGACTACAGTGGCTCAATCTTAAGTTTATCAAGCGGCGAGAATACTTTTTGTGCGCAAAAAACAAACAAAAATAACGACTTTATTCAACTATTCATTTCCTTCTCTGTATGGCCGTGATATTTCACGTAGTGATATTGCGCAAAGCTTCTGGGTTGTACGTCACGCATCACACACATGACCAGCGTCGACCAATAGTGAGCCTGCGTGTGACGTGCAACCCAGAAGCTTTGCGCAATATCACTACGTGAAATATCACGGCCCACAGAGAAGGAAATGAATAGTTGAATAAAGTCGTTATTTTTGTTTGTTTTTTGCGCACAAAAAGTATTCTCGTCGCTTGATAAACTTAAGATTGAGCCACTGTAGTCACTCGGACTATTTTAACGATGTCTTTCATAACTTTTGGGCCGGCCAGTTTCGATCCCTTAAGAAGCCTATGGAGGAGTGATCCAGCTCTCAGATTTATTCAAAAATATCTTAATTTGTGTTCCGAAGATGAATGAAAGTCTTACGGGGTTGGAACAACATGAGGGTGAGTAATTACTGACAGAATTTTCATTTTTGGGTGAACTAACCCTTTAAGTGATTTCCTATTTTGCTGTTAGTTTCATGTCCCTTTTTGACTCTCTTTCTTCAGTTTTTTTTTATGCTATATATAATACATACATTTTAAGAGTCCTTACACAGGTCAAGCTGTTTGGCCAATGGGTGGAAATATATATAATAATATGATAAATACAAACATTTATTTGTATATATATAAAAAATATATAATTAACGTTTAATTACTCATTTCATGCATTATTTTGAGTCATTAAAATGAACATGTGATAAATTATATTTGAACTTAAACTGAACGTGTCTGTTTACGGATTTTTTAAGCACTGCCATATGAAATTTGCTAGATCAGTAAACGTGCCTAGCCTAGCAAAAACGTAGAAGCTATATTATTGCATATAGGCCTTCTTTTGTTTATTGCACTATGATATTATGTTTTAATCTTATTTATCTCTTTTTTTATAAGAGTGATCCTCTACTTACAGAAAGATTTAGGAAAGTTCATTTACAGTATGTTGTCATTTTGACCTGTCTCTTGGACTCCACCTAGTGATCATTGATGGAAAGACGTGTTAACGATAATCTACAGTACAACATGTTCCTCAATCAACATCTTTGTAGATCCTAGAACAACGTTTTAATCAACCAATCAGATTTGAGGGACAAGTTTACAGTTAATGTCAAGTTTTTTTCTTCTTCTCTGGTCTCAGGTTTTGATTTGATGGAATACTTCAATGTGAGAGATTTTCTTGGAGAAAAATTTGAGCCAGGTCAGACCCCGTATGTCCGGCTCGGTACCATGCCCATCGTCCAACAAACACAGTAAGTGAATCATTACTTGCAATGGAATATTAAAAAAATGCTTTATTTTAATGTTGTTTTTTTTCTGCAGTTTTTCTCTTTTTAACCAAGCTGTCTTTGTTTCTTGTGTTGTAGAGATGTCTTGCCGCAGGGTCTGCCTGATGAATATGCCTTCGTGACCACATTTAAGTTCAGGAAGACGTCTCGTAAGGAAGACTGGTACCTGTGGCAGGTCTATGACAAATACGGCATCCCGCAGGTGTGCACAACTGATTCTTGGGCGCCAATGAGGACCTGATGTTTCAATTGCTCTCCATTTGACCAAATAAAACCTATGTCAAATATATTCTACATATATTCTCCAGGTGTCCATCCGTCTGGATGGAGAGAACAAGGCAGTGGAGTACAACGCCGTGGGCCTGACGAAAGATGCGGTCCGGGCAGTCTTTAAGAACCCAGAGGTGGAAAACCTGTTTGATCGTAACTGGCATAAGATCGGCATGAGGGTGGACTCCAAATCTGTGTCCCTGTTCCTGGACTGCAAGCACATTGAGACGGCGCCCATAGAGGAAAGAGAAGACATTGACATCCAGGGAAAGACTGTCATCGGAAAGAGACTCTATGACAGCGTTCCCATTGATGTAAGCACCTGTGTTGAGGTTTATTTATACACACTCTCATTTAGATTAGCTTACATCGTACTGAGTAAGTTGCACAAAATACTGTGAAATGGAGGCATCAAAAGTTAAAACCATAGTATACTAAGGTACTGATTGATTATTTTTTATAATATAGTATTTTCATGGCACTTCATAGACAGAATACCACCATGGTAGTCTCTAAAAAGCGTGGTAAATAGTGGTTCATGATTTGATGGAACGCCAGTCTTCAGAAGTTTAAGGTCAGCAATATTTTTTTAAAGAAAAAATACTTTCTAATAATTTCTATTTATTAAAGAATCCTGAAATAAATGTATTTCTGTTTCCTCAAAATATTAAGCAGCACAATAATAATCAGAAATGTTTTTTGAGCAGCAAATCAGCATATTAGAATAATTTCTGAAGGATCATGTGACACTGAAGACTGGAGTAATGATGCTGAAAATTCAGCTTTGATCACAGGAATAAATTACATTTTAAAATATATTACAATGGAAAACAGTTATTTTAAATTGTAATACTATTTCACAATATTACAGTTTTTACTGTATTTTTGATCACATAAATGCAGCCTTGGTGAACAGAAGAGACATTGGATTTTTATTTTATTTTTTCTGACACAAACTTTTGAACTGTACCATATGTTTATAAGTCAACCAAAATCACAGCTAATACAAACAGTCTTTCCTTTACAGTTTGACCTCCAGAGAATGGTGATCTACTGTGATGGTAAACAGTCTGAGCAGGAGACGTGTTGCGATATTCCTGGTGGACCAGTAAGTGTATCTGACACACACACACACACACACACACACACACACACACACACACACACACACACACACACACACACACACACACACACACACACACACACACACACACCTTTATTCTCACCTCATTATGTCTTCAAGAAGAATATGTAAACACATCACCTGGATAATAAAGCAAAAACATATGCTTTCGAACAGTACAAGCCCTATAAAGGGCTCAAAGGTCTTTGTTTTTAGTCCTTGATGAAGATGATGATGGGGAATATTCGTTGTCCAGTGTCCAGAATTTCATACTCATAATACTGGACATCTGGAGCCGCCCTGCAATACTTTTCGTCTTCGATTCCTCTCACTTTCTTTCTTTCTTTCTTTCTTTCTTTCTTTCTTTCTTTCTTTCTTTCTTTCTTTCTTTCTTTCTTTCTTTCTTTCTTTCTTTCTTTCTTTCTTTCTTTCTTTCTTTCTTTCTTTCTTTCTTTCTTTCTTTCTTTCTTTCATAACACATTGAGTCTCTTTCCGTTTCCTCGTTCACTTTCTCTTCTCACTCAGTGTGAACAATCTTTGGCGACCGAGGCTCCCCCAGTCCCGTTGCCCACCCCAAAACCAACAAGTGCTGAGCAGAAGAAACCGGCCGCGGTCAACTGCTCCTGTCCTGCAGGGGAAAGGGTAAGACTTTCAGGTCAAAGGTCACACTCTTAAAGCTGGTGAACACCCACGTTTAACATGCGAAAAAATTGAATGTTAGCCTTATGATGCTGTACAGTAACCAAACTTATTTACAGTAGATGAGAAAGAAAAGACTAAATAGACTTTCATTCTTTTCTGAATCATGTGCTGAAGAAGTTTTAGTCATGCTAATAAGGAATATTTTATAGTTTATAAGCAAAAATGTGACATTTTGGTTAACACAAATTTTTTTTTGTAAAAGCAAGCAAAAATTAAGTTTACAGTACATATAGTATAGCCACAGGACTTAAATTAAACATTTTAACATAAGACTAGTATGATGAAATTATAATATAATAATAATAATAAAATTATACATTTTCCCTTTATTATACATAAAGTAATACATTTTACATAAATTATACATTTTACACTCCAACTTTAACATTTATAATAACAGATTAGTTTTTTGTACATAAGAATACATAAGCATTTACTTTATATCAATTATTTGTATATATAATTAATAAAATATTTTAAAAAATCTGGGCTTTTTTTTGTTTAAACCCTTAGGAATTTCTCGCCCTATAGACATTTGTTTTTCCTGAAGGGCGAAGTGTCATGGATGCTTTTATAGAAATGAGTTTATATTGAACTTGTAAAATTCCTTTAAAGACATAAGGCTGGATATCAATTTTTTTTTAAATCTGAACTTTCGTTTGTAATGCATTCAGTTCCTTTTTGTAATGCATTCATTCTATAACCTCTCTGATTTCTGACCTCCACTTTCAAAACATATCCCCTCATTGCTCTCTCTTTTGCTGTCTCTCTCTATCTTTCCCATCCTACAGGGTGAGACAGGTCTACCGGGTGCCGCGGGGCCCAAGGGTGAAAAGGTCAAATAGTGTTTCAGTATCACAACAACTTTAATATGCTTTTGCACATCTCTGGATGCATTTCCGACGGGTTCCTCATTGGCTCTTTGCGTAAACTGTGCATCTGCAGGGGGATCCTGGTCTTAAAGGGACAGAAGGACCGCCAGGGCTCAAAGGGCTGAAAGGAGAACGTGTATGACACTCATACTATCTCTTATAATGCTTCATAAAGCTTCATTAACTCTTTAGATGAACGTAATATTAGAAATGTTTGCTGATTTTCCCATACAAGTTAGAGAAAAACAAGATTTATTTTTATATGACATTGATCTGTTTCCATCTCTCTGGGCCTGGAGAATAATTGATCGGTGTTGATTGATTATTTGCAGGGCCAGGCCGTCTCTATCAAAGGTGATAGAGGAGAAAAGGTAAGGTCATGAATTTACCAGCCAAACTCCTCAAGATAGACCAAGCACAGTGAATGTTTAGTCTGTATGTGTGTTTGTTTGTGCACGTGTGTGTTACTGTCGTTTTCAAACACTTCATTCTACCCTTGATTCCAAAAAGAACAGCAGAAAAGAAACAAATGTTGAAATTGACATTCTTTTGAGGATAAAAATGATACGAATACCATATTTTGAACGGCAGAATTATGGGTCCGCCAACCTCGGAGGATAATGCAAAACAAGAAGCAGGGCACTGAACACCCACTCACAGCGCTTAAAACAGACAGACAGACTCCAGGGCAGAATTACCTCAGAATAATGTCATAATTAGAATTAGAGAGAGAATTAGACGACCGTGGTGTTGGGAACAGAACGGAAACTGCCATTATTTAAACATGCTTACTGGCTATCAGTAAATGTCCAGATTTCACTCATTTGATCTGTGAAGACTTCTCGAAAAGAGTCTTATTTTGAGATTTCCACTGGGGCAGATTTAGATGCCAGCCGACGCCCACAGCTAGAAAAATGTTGCATGCTGGATTGGTCAGTGGAATTTCCTGCGGGCGACCTAGAAACGGCATATGTGAATATTGACCCCTACTGTGCCGGAGCAGATTAACAATTACAAAAACAAACACGCTAAACAATTACTAATCCTCATACGTTATGGGTTTAGAACTAACCCTAAACCCTAGAAGGTGTGCTGTTACTTTTCGACACGGCAAACGAAAAGTTTGATGAAAAGAAATGATATTTTCTTACTCAGTGCTTTTGTATTGGTTTCCAGTAATAATATCTCAACATTCTTAAAGGCATAGTTCGCCCAAAAATATAAATTCTGCCATCATTTACTCTTGTTCTTGTTCTAAACCTGTATGAGTTTCTTTCTTCTGTTGAATACAATATATATATATATACACTCACCGGCCACTTTATTAGGTACACCTGTCCAACTGCTCGTTAACACTTAATTTCTAAGCAGCCAATCACATGGCGGCAACTCAGTGCATTTAGGCATGTAGACATGGTCAAGACAATCTCCTGCAGTTCAAACCGAGCATCAGTATGGGGAAGAAAGTTGATTTGAGTGACTTTGAACGTGGCATGATTGTTGGTGCCAGAAGGGCTGGTCTGAGTATTTCAGAAACTGCTAATCTACTGGGATTTTCACGCACAACCATCTCTAGGGTTTACAGAGAATGGTCCGAAAAAGAAAAAACATCCAGTGAGCGGCAGTTCTGTGGGCGGAAATGCCTTGTTGATGCCAGAGGTCAGAGGAGAATGGCCAGACTGGTTCGAGCTGATAGAAGGGCAACAGTGACTGAAATAACCACTCGTTACAACCGAGGTATGCAGCAAAGCATTTGTGAAGCCACAACACGCACAACCTTGAGGCGGATGGGCTACAACAGCAGAAGACTCCACCGGGTACCACTCATCTCCACTACAAATAGGAAAAAGAGGCTACAATTTGCAAGAGCTCACCAAAATTGAACAGTTGAAGACTGGAAAAATGTTGCCTGGTCTGATGAGTCTCGATTTCTGTTGAGACATTCAGATGTTAGAGTCAGAATTTGGCGTAAACAGAATGAGAACATGGAACCATCATGCCTTGTTACCACTGTGCAGGCTGGTGGTGGTGGTGTAATGGTGTGGGGGATGTTTTCCTGGCACACTTTAGGCCCCTTAGTGCCAATTGGGCATCGTTTAAATGCCACGGCCTACCTGAGCATTGTTTCTGACCATGTCCATCCCTTTATGGCCACCATGTACCCATCCTCTGATGGCTACTTCCACCATGTCACAAAGCTCTAATCATTTCAAATTGGTTTCTTGAACATGACAATGAGTTCACTGTACTAAAATGGCCTCCACAGTCACCAGATCTCAACCCAATAGAGCATCTTTGGGATGTGGTGGAACGGGAGATTCGCATCATGGATGTGCAGCCGACAAATCTGCGGCAACTGTGTGATGCCATCATGTCAATATGGACCAAACTCCCTGAGGAATGCTTCCAGCACCTTGTTGAATCTATGCCACGAAGAATTGAGGCAGTTCTGAAGGCAAAAGGGGGTCCAACCCGTTACTAGCATGGGGTACCTAATAAAGTGGCCGGTGAGTGTATATATATATATATATATATATATATATATTTTTTTTTTTTTTTTTTTTTTTTTTTTTTTTTTTTTTTAAGAATGTTGGTAACCAGACAGTTGACAGTACCCATTGACTTCCATAGTAGGAAAAAAAAAACTATGGAAGTCAATAGCGGTTACCAACATTCTTTAAAATATCTTCTATGTCAATAGGGTAAGAAAAGAAAAATGAACTTAATTAGATAAAATAATCCCATAGACTTACAATAAAGGAGGAATTCTAGCCAAATGGGCCTGTAAGTAACTACCCAGAATACTTTAGCAACCTCATATCGACATGCTAAGACCACCTTACATGAACGTTTCTATTGTTATGCATGATTTGTGTGTGTATTTATGTGTCAGTGATTTGCACGAGTGTCCATGCGTGTATGTATATGTGTGTTCATTCTGTGTATGTGTGTCTGTGTACTCACAAGTATCCGTGTGTTATAATGTTAGCTAGCAGCATATCGAGGAGTTTGCTGGTTAAAGTGCATGATGCCGCAAACGCATGTTTGTGTTTGAGGTGTTGCTCTGTCTCTGTCTCTCTCAAACCCTGTCATGTATTGTCTTCTTTCACACTGAGTTGTGCTGTGGTGCAGTAGTTCGCACACGTGCTTTTGACATGCTGACCCATGGTGCACATGCAGAAAGAGATGTTACCACATGTTGCTACATATCGTTTACAATATTCAAAGCTTAATTAATTACACAATTTTGAATGATACTTTCAGTAATCCATATCTGGACTCTGCCCGCTATATTTTCACTGAGTTTGCTGCAATGCATTCTGGGATTTTCTTGTAAGTGCTATATTAGAAAGTGGCCAAAAGCTAACTTAGAAGGTAGCATGATTGTTACCTACCGTTTGAAAGATCTTTTTGCATCGTGTGTATATTGCTATATAGGTTGCCAGCTCTCTACATGTGGTCGTTAGTTTCTCTTGATGGTGTTTATCATTGATCGGTTGGCTTTATCGAAGTGAAAAGAACCTTAAAAGTAATTACAGACTATCAGGCTGTCAGCTGCAGTGTGTGAAGTCGTTACTATAATCAGGTCATAAAAGTTTTCTCTTGTACTATTCAACTCTCAGAATTCCAGGAGATTCCCTCGAGTGCACGAGACGTCTGAAAGACAAGATATAATGGGAACTATTTCTTTAGGTTTCCTTAGTGGTGTTTAGTGGTTTAGTGGTGTGATTAATTGCCTTGACTAGAAAATTACACTGACTGCTGTTGGCCTCTTTTTATATTGTGATCTCACAAGCATTTCTACATAATTTGTAAGCCCTTACAGTATGTGATACTTTGTGAATGATGATGGAAATATTGTGATTATGTCTGATACACTCAAGCAAAAACACAGTCTTTTTGTTGGGTGGTTTGTTGGTCATGTTTTTTGATAAACTCTTTTGGTTGGAAGGTCAGATTTTTCAGATTTTCATTGGGACATTTTGAACTTTATGTAAATTAAACTAATTAGTGCTTCACATGCATTTGGCCCCATCGAAACATGTACAGCACGCCAAAGGATGAAACGTGGTCACGTCCAGGTCAGGAGTCATGTGACATCTTAGTGCAAACCATACTGAAATTCCATCTCTCTCCACAGGGGGACAGCGGCGAGCGCGGTGAACCTGGAGCCAGCGGAGACAAAGGAGAAAGAGTAAGATATAAGATACACTTCTTTTTTCTTTCTTTTTCTTTTTTTAGTAAGATATACATGTGTACATGTAATATGAAATGGCATTTGCATTTGACTTACACTTGAGTTCAAATGTTTAGGGTTGGTAAGATTTTTTGCTGTTTTTGAAAAGAAGTCTTTGATGCTCACCAGCTCTGCATTTATTCGATCAAAAATACTGTAGAAACATTAATATTGTGGAATGATATTACCTATAACAGTTTCTTCTTTCATTTAAAATGTCATTTATTCCTGTGATCAAAGCTGAATTTTCAGCATCATTACTCCAGTCTTCAGTGTCACATGATCCTTCAGAAATGATTTTAATTTGCTGCTCAAGAAACATTTCTTATTATTATCAGTTGAAAACAGTTGTTGCTAACTATTTATTTGGGCGTTTTTAGGGATCCGATGGTTTACCAGGTCTGGCTGGGAAACAAGGCGATAAGGGACAAAGAGTGAGTAAAAAATGTGTGTAGTTGATGGTATATTTCGATGGTGTATGGACTATTGACCAAGCATGTCATGTTTGTGCTGATAAACAGGGTGAACGAGGAGTTGCAGGTGAAGCTGGGTTACCTGGACCTCTCGGACTAAAGGTAAAACACCACCACCTTTAGACATTAGAGTTAGAATATACACTCACCTAAAGGATTATTAGGAACACCTGTTCAATTTCTCATTAATGCAATTATCTAATCAACCAATCACATGGCAGTTGCATTTAGGGGTGTGGTCCTGGTCAAGACAATCTCCTGAGCTCCGAACTGAATGTCAGAATGGGAAAGAAAGGTGATTTAAGCAATTTTGAGCGTGGCATGGTTGTTGGTGCCAGACGGGCCGGTCTGAGTATTTCACAATCTGCTCAGTTACTGGGATTTTCACGCACAACCATTTCTAGGGTTTACAAAGAATGGTGTGAAAAGGGAAAAACATCCAGTATGCGGCAGTCCTGTGGGCGAAAATGCCTTGTTGATGCTAGAGGTCAGAGGAGAATGGGCCAACTGATTCAAGCTGATAGAAGAGCAACTTTGACTGAAATAACCACTCGTTACAACCGAGGTATGCAGCAAAGCATTTGTGATGCCACAACACGCACAACCTTGAGGCGGATGGGCTACAACAGCAGAAGACCCCACCGGGTACCACTCATCTCTACTACAAATAGGAAAAAGAGGCTACAATTTGCAAGAGCTCACCAAAATTGGACAGTTGAAGACTGGAAAAATGTTGCCTGGTCTGATGAGTCTCGATTTCTGTTGAGACATTCAGATGGTAGAGTCAGAATTTGGCGTAAACAGAATGAGAACATGGATCCATCATGGCTTGTTACCACTGTGCAGGCTGGTGGTGGTGGTGTAATGGTGTGGGGGATGTTTTCTTGGCACACTTTAGGCCCCTTAGTGCCAATTGGGCATCGTTTAAATGCCACGGGCTACCTGAGCATTGTTTCTGACCATGTCCATCCCTTTATGGCCACCATGTACCCATCCTCTGATGGCTACTTCCAGCAGGATAATGCACCATGTCACAAAGCTCGAATCATTTCAAATTGATTTCTTGAACATGACAATGAGTTCACTGTACTAAAATGGCCCCCACAGTCACCAGATCTCAACCCAATAGAGTATCTTTGGGATGTGGTGGAACGGGAGCTTCGTGCCCTGGATGTGCATCCCACAAATCTCCATCAACTGCAAGATGCTATCCTATCAATATGGGCCAACATTTCTAAAGAATGCTTTCAGCACCTTGTTGAATCAATGCCACGTAGAATTAAGGCAGTTCTGAAGGCGAAAGGGGGTCAAACACAGTATTAGTATGGTGTTCCTAATAATCCTTTAGGTGAGTGTATATGGTTTGATCAGCGTCAAAAACAAACTTTTGCAAAGAGATTGTTATAATACTAAAAAAAAAAGTAATATGATGCATCTTAATATGAAATTATGTGAAAAATATGACCACTTTGGTCAGTCTGAACAATTGTGGATGTTACCTATAAAATCAAAGCAACATCAAATTTAAAATATTGCACAACATAGTGTTAGATTATACAGCTCTCTACTGTGCTGTTATACTAGATTTCATTGTGTTCACTGTTGGGAGTGTTTTCTTCGCGTAATCTGCTCTGTGTTGCATCATTTTGAACACAATCTGGCCCTTTTAATCTGACCTGTTTTAATTCAGGGTGTCCAAGGTGATTCTGGTCCGCCCGGAGCACCAGGTCCTCAAGGGGTGTCTGTAAGTGTGACGTGTGTGTTTAAATCAGCTGCTTATACTGATGATTATGGAAGCCCTCAGAGTAAAACAAATAAAAACTTACTTTAAGACTTTATCTTTAATGCAACTTTATATTTCACAAATGCATGTTTGTATCTAACAATTGTTAATTCTTAAAGGGTTATTTCACCCCAAAATTAAAATTAAAATGTGTCATTAATGTGTCACCCTCATGTCGTTCCAAACCCGGAACACAAATGAAGATCTTTTTAATGAAATCTGAGAGCTGTCTGTTCCTCCATTGACAGCTACGCAACTACCATTTTGAAGCTTCAAAAAGTTCATAAAGAGTTCATAAAACTATTCCATATTACAAATATTCTGAAGGGATGCTTTATATGATAAACAGATTGAATTTAGGCTTTTATTCATTATTATTTAATATTATAATAATAAAGTTTTAGCAATTTTATTTTGTGATTTTTATAAGTTTTATGTCTATATAGTTTTTATACATTTTTATTTCAGTTTAAGCAGTTCTATTACATCAAGTTAAACTAAATGAAAATAAAAAATGTTGCTTTGGCAACTAGTTAAAATAGCTAAAATGTTTCAAGCAGCAATAATGTTTTTATGGTTTTAGTTTTATTACATTTTAATAACCCTGTTGTGAAGTTTGTAACATTAAGAGCATGTTGTGTTGTTCATCAGGGCGGTGCCGGAAATAAAGGAGACAAAGGATCCTCTGGAGATAGGGTAAATTATGACTGACACCTGTCAATCATAACAACTTTGTTACCACAAACATCATAATAGGCTTAGTGAGCTGAACCCCTTACGCTGAACTTTGGCACATAACTCGTCCTGCACTACAGACATGAATGAGTCTTAAATCATGCAGCAGATTTTTTGCACAGCAGTCATCGCCTTCAGAAAATGTAAAAATCTAGATTAGTCTGTCATTGCAGAGCCTCTTTCCCCCACTTCAAGGCCTGGGACAATATTCCCGGTTGTCTTCCCCTTGTCAGCACCCCTGTTTTAAGTTCTGATGCTGTGTAATAACTTGGACAGAGTCCAAACTAGTCATTATCAAAAAGCACTGTACATACCTGTCAGATCCAAACGCTACAGAGGGAATATTTCAACAGTGTACGCAGGCAGACTAATAACTCAAACAGATGTCAGTGCTGATGCAGACTCCATATTTCCTGTTCTGTGGGGGCGGTGTGCAACCAGACCGTTTCACACGGTACAGCATTACCGTCATTCCACGGTCTGTCCCACGGTACACCTCCACACACACGCTGAGGTTGTTAAGACAAATTTGACTTTTCTGAATCAAATTTAGGAGCAGCATATGGAACTGCAAAAATAGTGATTGTTTTCATACAGCTGATGTTGCTGTATTTGACTGGTTGGGATGCTCAAACAAACACTATTTCCCCGAGGAGTCACAGTGTTACACTTTCCAGGAAATCAGCTATTTTATTATGTTAGATATTTTAACATGGAAAAAGTACACTGTTGAAAAATTATGCAATTTTAATGGTGAAAGACTGTAAAAACCTTTTGATTAACAATGAGTTTCCTTGCCGTATATGGTGAAAACTGTAGTAAACCAAACATTGTAAAATGTTAATTAAATTTAGTTTTTGGAAAAAGTTATCCTATGAAAAACCATAACCAGTGAAAAACCATAAATTGACATTCCCAGTCCCATAATTCCCTGTGACACCTTACATTTGATGTTTTTTTATTTATTTAAATCATTATTTCTACCTATTTACTTTGGTTATCAGTTAATCTTTTGGTATTTGTTATACAGTACGTTAGAATTTTGTAACATCTTGTCTTGTTAATTGTGTTTATTGCATTTTTTAAATGTCATGCCTGTTACCATGATGGTGTTTTGTGTCTGTGCGACACTGTGCGCCTTTTATCAGTATTATATCAGTTTGTGGAAAAAGCTATTTTTGATGAACTTTGACATTACCAAAAAATTGCTTTTACATTAACAAATAAAATTTAGTGCATTAAAGGGATAGTGAAACTTTTGTTATTACTTACTCACCCTCAAGTTGTTCCATACCTGTATGAGTTTGTTTCTTCTTTTTAACACAAAAGAAGATATTTTAATGAATGTTGGTAATCAGACCCCATTGACTTTTGGATATTTTTTTCCTACTATGGAAGTCAATGGGTGCCGTAAACTGTCTGGTTACCAGCATTCTTCAAAATATCTTCATTTGATGTTCAACAGAAGAAAGAAATGCATACAGGTTTGGAACAACATGAGGGTAAGTAATGAAAAAAGGTACATTTTTGGATGAATTATCCTTTTATTGGGTTGGTTTGTTAACATTGTATCAGTTAATGAAATATACTTTTTTTTTTTTTTTACTGTAAGTTAATAAAACCTGAAATGTTGCTAACATATTTTTAACAGTTAAGTTCTGGCTACCACAGCGCTGCCGTTTCTTTTTTACTGTAAATTTCACAGCTTTTATTATTATTATTATTTTACAGTGTACACATTTCAGCTTTAACCAGCTAAGTTTGCCTTGGTAGGCAAAAATGCATTACTTTTAAAGATAAATATTGGTGATCCAATGCAAATGGAGCAAATAGGAATATTTTTAGAAATAAATGCATAGTTCATCAAAACAGGAAATATCAGATTATACTTTTGCGAGAATGGTTTAACTTTTGAACTGAAATGGCCTTGAACTCAAAATAAATACATCATGTAAACTCATTTACCATCTGTTATATTTCCTGAATTCCTGAGCTGTAACAGCAGGCTCTGTGGAGTGTATATTACACATGTTTTCAAGAGCTTGTCATTTTACACTCATTTCCTGCTGCTGTTGTCTGTATAAAAAAAAATAAAAAAAACCTGTCTGGACAAATATAAGTAGTTTAACGTTAAAGGAGTCGCTCAGCCTCGCTTCATTCTAAACCTAAATGTCGTTTGTGGGACAAAAACTTAGAAACTAGGGGTAAGAAGTAAAGAGCTTGTGACACTATTCTTACTGAAAGAATTAATTGTTCTCAGCAACAAATTTCAGAACAAATTGCGTGCTGTTAAAATTATAGTCATTTATCAAGACAACTATCATGAAATGAGCATTGTGAAATTGTAAGCAAAATATAGCACATAATTAAATATTGCTTATACACTACTGTTCAAAAGTTTGGGGTCTGTAATTTTTTTAAATTATGATCAAGATTTATTTGATCAACAATACAATAAGAACAATAATATTGTCATATATTATCAAAAATTAAAATGACTTTTCTATTTTAATATATTTTAAATGTAATTTATTTACAAAAATGTACTGACCCTAAACTTTTGACTGGTGTATATATATTTTTATTACAGAATTTTCCATTCAATGATGTCTGACTTTCTCATGTTGTTTAGGGCGAGCCAGGTTTAGACGGGTTTCCAGGTAAACCAGGTCTTCCAGGAAAAGAAGTAAGTGTTCAGAGGATTCTATAATGTATATAATTTGTCTCGTACCATTTTGCTCAGCATGCCATGTACAAAGGATGTTGCAGATATTAATGTGAGCTTGTGTCAAGTATTGCTATATGTTTAAACTAAATGACTCTTTTTCTCTAAAATCAGGGTCTTAGGGGGCTGAGTGGCGCTCCTGGATCAAATGGAGTCAAAGGAGAAAAGGTATGGACACTTTTTTGGGGGGGGGATGCTGGTTCCTTTGGTTTTAAAGATCTGGGCAAGTCTTTTATTCATCCTCAAGTTGCTCCAACCCATTTGACTTGAAGTTAAGTCTCATTTTCAAAGTCATTTTTCATTTCTTTGGTAGTTGAAGGTGCACCCAGATATATTTAACTCTTCCCTTTTTCACATAAAATCCCAAAACGCATATCTTCCTTGGAAAATTATAGTTTTGTATGATATGTCTGTATTTCTCACGCTCATCCACAAAGACACCCATTCAAATATGCAATCAGTCTCATTTTATCTCACACACACACACACTTTCATGTACTTATTCCCAAAGGAAATGAGAAAAATGTCAGACGTTGCAGCTTGCAGTACAGACAGTTTAACTCAACTCGAATATCAAATCACTGTTTGTGGGAGTCTAACCCAGCATTGAATAAATCTCCTGCTTAAACCATCCAAATGTTGTTTCATAATCTCTGTGTTTGTTTGATAGGGTGAACAAGGTCCTGCTGGAATACCTGGCAATGCAGTAAGACGTTTGATTCGTAAACTGAATTCATTTACATTGTAAAACAGCTGTATTGAGTTGAATTGATCTGTGTTTTTTTTCTCAGGTTCAGTTGGCAGGACTCAAAGGGGAGACTGTAAGTGTAACATCTTTTTAGAAGAGGAGTCTACCTTTGCTTCTTCAGAGTATTCTCTAAACCGTGTGTGTGTGTGTGTGTGGTTTTCAGGGCGTCCCAGGAGAACGAGGACCCCCAGGAGCGGACGGCCCCCCTGGACCTGCTGTAAGATATATTTTGTGATGTAATGCTGTTTCAAACAAGTTTTATTGCTTTAAAATTACGTATTGAAGAAGAAAAGTAAAGTTCGTTCTGAGAAAAGCTTCTGATTGCAGATGATACTTGATATTTTATATCAAATGCAATGACATTCAGACGTTTTACATAGGGCTCAAGTGTCCAAATAATTTTTGTGATCACTGTACATTACATTCATGGTCTGTTTATGAAAAAAAAGCAGCATTGTTGTGCACTTCATTGTTTTTAATTAGCCTATTGTTTCTGTTGTTTTTCTCAGGGCCCACCTGGACCTCCAGGTTTGCCCGGTGAGATGGGTGAGAACGGACAAAGGGTAGGACATTTATATTTGATTGTAATAATCCATCTCGGCTGCTTGTGAGGTGTTCTAGAACCTGATCTGGGGTAACCATAGAGACTGGCTAGAAACTGTGAATCTCAGTTCACGTTGTGGTATTTTTGAGTGCTCTGTGGGGTCAGATTAAAGCGAGGAGCTTGTTAGGAAGAGAGACGGGAGATGTTCAAATGCTCTCAGATGCCCTCAAACTGATGAGATGACTGCATCATTAAAATGTTCTCAGGGTACTTGGTAAACAGTGTTTCTTGTCAAAAATTATAATAGCATTTGGATAACAGCTCCAAAAATGAAAAACAAGCAAACAGAACAAGGTTTTTTGTGCATTTAAATGAAAATTCTGTAATAATTTACTCACCCTCATGTTGTTCCAAATCAGTATAACGTACTTTCTAGAGATGCACCGATTACAATTTTCTAGGCCGATTCCAATTTCCGATTTTTCTTGAGTTTGACCTGCCGATACCGATTTTAGCCGATTTCGATGTCCTTTTTTTAAACCACTTTACAGCACACACAAATATTTATTTTCTATCTTCTCTTTAATAGAACATTTTGCATAGAACATTTTTTTAACAGATAATCACTATAAAATAGAACTATATAAATTACTCCTGGTGTGGGAAATCCACACACATCTAAAGTGCAGTGTTATGGAAGAAGCATTTCTTTCTTTTCACATCCAATATCCAACTAAATAAAATTGATATATTTAGCAAACTAAACTTTTGTATGAAAACAGGTAATGGCAATAAAATAATATATAAATAACAAATATAACAATAAAATAAATATAGCCTACCCTTGCAGTATATATTTCTCAACACACACACACACACACACACAGGCCTATTGCAATCACTTGTACATCAATGTTATATTTCTCAAACAGTTTTTCTCTCTGACACATGTCCAGCCAGGCTAAACAGGACAAGTGGAGCATGTGCAGGGAAACGACCTGGAATAAAAACAAGTTATTTTCTATAAATATTTTTGAGTCTTAATTTTCTTTTCTGACATAGCCTGGCTACTTCAGTTCTTGTTAAAACACACCAGAGGTGCAAATTCTGTGCATTTTGGGCACTTTTGGGGTGAATTCATATTTATTTTGTCCATCAAAAGTGTGCTTTCACTTTAATTGAGCGCGAGCAGAATAGACTCGGCGCCGAAACCCGCGCTTCACTGTTGTTCACGCGACGCTCCTGCTTGACGCTCACGCGCTGCTCCGGCTCCCGGTGTGAATGCACTCATTGATTAACATGCACGCCGAAGGAAAAAAAAAAAACCCGCTGCTCACGCTTGCGGTGTGAAACGGTCGTAATTCACGAGGTTTCCTACATGTGTGTTCCGTGTGCACGTGTGATGCCGATGTTGCGCGATGTTAATCATGCGGCGCCCGAGTGCATTTGACCGGCATAAAATCGGCATATGTCAGACTGACTGGCCGGTCGCCGATCATGGCCGATCACGTGAAAATCGGCCGATTCTGGTCACCAGCCGATCAATCGGTGCATCTCTAGTACTTTCTTCATTTGAACACAAAAGAAGATATTTTGAAGAATGTCGGTAACCAGACAGTTGACGGCACCCATTGACTTTCATAGTGTTTTTTTTTTTCATACTATGGAATTCAATGGGCGCCGTCAACTGTCTCTGTTACCGACATTCTTCAAAATATCTTCTAGAAAGAAACTCATACAGGTTTGGAACAACTTACGGGTGAGTAAATGATGACAGAATTTTTATTTTTGGGTGAACTATCCCTTTAACTAAAATCAAGCGTAGCGCTAGTTCTGGCAGGTCACGTCAGTCAAGCTCGCGTCAGCTGACTCTCAGCTGATCCACGTCTACCTATAGGAATATGACTCCTATCACAGCATTCCTATATATACAGTATATATACTGTAAGGTCCATTCAGTATCATCAGCAGGTTTATCGTGTTGCTCAGGAGCTAATTACCCTTCTCCATCCCCAGCTCCTCCTCTCATCCAGTCAGGACTTGGGCTTCTGATATTCCTCTTTGATTCAGACTAATTTTTCTTGAATTGTGTTATTGAACATTAATAATGTCTTCAATACATTTATGTTGGTTCTGTTCTGTTCTCCCTGCTCTTATCCATGCTAGGCTGCACGGATGGTCAGGGAGTTCTTGCCCAGAACAGAACCATAGACCTTATTCAGAGCAGCGCCATGACAGATATGAAAGCGAGGCTGTGAGAGATAGACTTGCCGTGTTTTCAAAAAGCTGTATAAAGCTCCTAGATCACTTATAATTTTCCACAGCTCATGTTGTCTGGGTTTTTTGTCTACTTTGTCTATATTTTTGCAGTGTTTCATCAGCAGAACAATCCAAAAACACATTAAATAACAGTGCAACCCACTGAAGAGTATTGTCTATCCCTCACAGACTCGCTTTCAGTCCTGTTCAAAATCAACGATGGCGCTGCCGTGAATAAAGTCAGTACCGCCAATCCAATTGGTCCTGACAGAAATAAATGAATTGCCAGGGCAATAAGTTGTCATATTAGATACGTACATTTCTAAGGACTCTAAATTATCAACATGATCAAAACTGGAAAAACCTGTCAGACAATCCACATGGCTTCTGTCTTTTTTGCTGTGAAGACAACTTTAATGATTTTTTATAAAGTAAGTTTACATAAGAATAACTTTTAAATTTTAGTAATATTTCGAGATGAACACTTACTCTACTGAAGCAACTTAGGTTTATACTTGCTTATACTTGATTACTTGCTTATCAATACATAATTTAGAAAAATTGGGACTGAAAAAACGTGTTTGAGCTCCATATTCTCTTATATCATACTATATGAGCTATAAAAGCCTGATGTATCAAATATGATACTCATAAAGCACATATGCAAACTTTTATTATATATATATATATATATTTCATCTAAAGTTTCAACAAACAAAAAATAGATTTTTCTGAGTATTATTTTGTCAGTTGAAGTACTAATATTACTAACTAAAATAAAACTACATCTGGCATTAAAATAAACTAAAAATATTTTTAAATATTTTTAAAAAATCTAAAACTAATAAAAAAAAGTTAAGTCAAGAACTGTGATAGTATATAAATAATGATAAAGTGACACAGGTTTAGCACAATGTTCACTGCTAAATGGAGCGAAAATGACAAAAAAGCACCAAAAAAGTAGTTCATACAGTATGAGTTGTGCGTTATATTTTAAGCTGTGAACAGACAGACTGTCATTTAGGTAATCTGCGGCAGCTCTCAAATCTGCCCATTTCATATTTACCACATGAAGACTGGCCAGTGAAGGCATTGGTTCTCTGTAAAAACTCACTTAATCCACCTAAATCTGGTCTGCTGGTTTGAGATGGTTTCTCAGCCTCACCAACTTGTTATTTAGCTGGACAACTATCTGAAAAGTGCCCAATAAACCAGCTAGGACCGGTAGACACACAGACATTGTGTGTGCATATTGCCTACTTTTATCCTTGCAAATTTCAATTCTCATTTTTAGGTGCGCAGTTCCTAGCTCAGTATTGTATCTCAGCAGGGTTTGCAGGTGTTCTGAGTGTAGCCCAAGTTCTCTCTGTCCCAGCGGGAATCACAGGCTTTCAGAAGCTTTTAGATAGGGAATCTAACTCAGATCTCGCGCACAGCACAGAAACACAGCGGGTGGCACTTGAGTGAATGATGCACAACTGTAGAACGGCAGGGAGCCCTGAGTGAGATGTTAAAAGAGTTCCTATCTCTCTATTTTAGGCTCTTATTGCTGTAATACCTTCAAACTAATTTTCCTTGCCTTACATGCCAGCAGCAGGGGATGCTAACGTGTTAGCAAGAGTTAGCATGTTCTGCCATGATTGAACAAATATGAAAGTGAGGAAGATAAATGTACACTCTGCTTCTAAACCACCTATTAAAACTCTTAATCAGAATTGTTTTTTTGTCGTATATGCTAGCATACGTAAACAACAGCAATATTTCAGATAGGGATATAAAAAAGCCCTAAGTTACCTGATACCGACTGCTAGCATTAGCAGGTAGCTAATCATGGTCTGTAACTGTGACAATAAATAAAGTCTGTTGGCCATAAAGGAAAGTATGAGCCCTACTATATGTCCCAACCTAACATCCGTTTCAGTTAAAAAAAAAAAAAAATGTACACAGGAAATAAAACCATGCTAACAGGGTCTTTAGTATCTTTGTTTGTTCTATTGCCATTTACTGCCATTTTGTAATTTTTGTCATTTCTATTTAATATAGAATACACTGACAGCTAACGGAACATTGTCATAAATGTAAATCAAGAGCCATTTCCAGTTTGTCCAGGAGAGGGCAGAACAACCCTTGTTTTGTGCCTCTAATTAATGGAAAGTTACATTGGAGTCATTATAGATGCCAGATAGAAGACATGAACTCTACCTGACCTCTCACAGTTTGTACAAGAAACTGCCAGAGGTCAGGTAAAGGTCAGAAATGTTGACATTTCCATAAAGTTCACAACAATTTGAAAAAAAAAAGGCACACTAAGAGAAATCAAATGCCTGAAAGTTCACCCAAAAACGAAAATTCTGTCATAATTACTCACATAATTACTAATGTGTCGTTCCAAACCTGTAAGGCTTTGGTTCATCTTCAGAACACAAATGAAGATCTTTTTGATGAAATCTGAGAGATTTCTGTCCCTCCATTGACAGCTACGCAACTTCATGAACGGATCATAAAACTATTCCATTTTTTATTGAGTGGTTAAGTTCTGAAGAGACTCGATCGATTTATACGATGAACAGATTTAATTTAGAGAGAAAAGATGGATAACTGATATAGAATAAAAAAGTAATATGCCTTTTATTGTGTTATCAATCAGACCAATAGTGATTAAAAAAAGGCTAATTATAGCATGATACTAATGCAATCACTTCATTGTTTTATTTTATAAAATATCTCTTTATTCCTTATTATCTCCTTATTTATTTTCCACATAATACAAGCTCATGAGACATTGTTTTCTCTGTTTCTCTAGGGTAAAAAGGGGGATGCAGGATTGCCGGGAGTTGATGGTCTTCCAGGACCACCTGTAAGAACCAGCAGAACATTCAGTCTTAGTCTGAGCAGAACCCTCTGCCCTTTATTTTTCTTATCAAGTGTGATTGCATTTTGGGTTTGTTTTTAGAATTGGTCAGAATGAAATACTACTGCTACTGCATAGCCTACTATGTATATATGTATATACTATGTACACAGGTTGAGCAATTGCTCATTATCATTTAAAGAGACATGCACCGAAACGGGTCGCTGTGAACAGAGCTGTTTTTGAGGAGGTAAAAAGGGTGTTGTTTTACACAACCATTGAGGAAATTTAATCAAAGTATGTTACAAACTTTACATGAAGATCCTAAAGAATCATACCAACTTGTGGAAAATGTGCATCTGATGATCCCTTTAAAAAAATCTAAAGTCTTTTTAGAGTAACAGTGGCCGCTAGTGGTTACTAGAGGAATGAACATCATTCAAATCAAATTGCATTGACTCCAAAAATCTATTAAAAAGCAATTGAATTTCTAATGTAACATTCCAAGTTTTATTTTTGGTTGTTAGGGTCCTCAGGGGCCTCCTGGACTTGGTGGCAGCCCTGGACAGACGGGACTTCCAGTAAGTTTACATACACCAAAATAATATGTCACAGCCACAGAATAGTATACAGATGATATTAAATTGATCTGTTTGTTCTCACAGGGATTACCCGGTGAAATCGGCTTCCCGGGAAAACTAGGAGAAGCAGGAAAACCAGTGAGTCGCTGTGACTTAACCCTGAGAACTCAAGCATATTGTCCACACTTCAATAATCTGTTGCCTTATTAACGGAACACTCATTTGTAGTGTGGAAAAACTTGAAATAATGATTTTAATGGTAATTATTTTTTCAGGGTCTGCCAGGAAAAGATGGATTGGATGGTTTCCCTGGAAACGACGGCGAGAAGGTTAGAACTGTTTTAATGAGGCAAACTGTGAACTCAGTTCTCTGGAGGCAGAACTTCATCATTTATACACTCGTCGAAAGGCCAGATCTGGTTTTTGACCTTTTCATTTGTGTTTTTGTTGCACTACAGTTTTTGTAATTATTTTGCATTTCCATTAGGGGCAACGAGGAGAACCCGGACAGGACGGTTTCGCTGGTAAACCGGGATCGAAGGTAAAGGGTGGTCGTTTGTGGACTAGTTGTTTAAGATCTGGGTTGGAAATCCTTTTTTTATTATTTTTTTTTATTGTATCACTAATGCTACTTTGTCTTTCTCTCAGGGAGATGAAGGCCCTCCAGGACCCCGAGGACCTGCTGGTGAACGGGTGAGGAAAGCAAAACTTAAATGAGTTTTGAGAATGCCTTGGCAAAAGCACATATGAAACGGCTGTCTTGTTCTGTCTCAGGGAGAGCCTGGTTTGGGTGGGCAGGTCGGCCCGATGGGACCCAAAGGAGAGAGAGGAGGCCAGGTAAGACTGTGTACTATATGGACGTTTGTTTGAAAGAATCAAATTCTCTCTCTGCTCTCTTGATGTTTCGAGGTCAGAATCAGGTGTTTCATTGATTAACAGAATCAATAGATATTGATTTGTTAAAAATATCAGGATCTACTTTAAAAAAACTCTACTGTGAGAACCATCATCTATTCACTTCTCATAAGACATGTCCAGACTATATTTCAGCACAAAGATCGTGAGATAAATATACGAAATTAGTCTTGTTAATGTCAGTTTGAGTCATGCGTTTGTCAGATCTTCATCCGTCTGTCCGTCTTGTAGGGGGAGAGAGGGAAAGATGGACCTACTGGCTTGAAAGGAGACAAAGGAGACAAGGTGAGAAGCAAAAAGACTGCTGGAAATGTGCATATACAGTATAGGTTAGGGGCTAGTAAGGGTTTTTTTTATAGTGAAAAAAAGAAATGAATACTTGTATCCAGCAAGAACGTGTTAAATTGATGAAAAGAGACAACAATACATTTACAAAAGATTTCAATTTCAAATAAATGCTGCTATTTTGAACTTTGTATTCATCAAAGAATCCTAAACAGCACGACAGTATTTCTTAATATTATTAATGTTGAAAACAATCACAATTTCTTGAGCAGCAAATCATCATATTATAATTATTTCTGAAGGATTATGTGACACTGATGATTGGAGTAAAATTCAGCTTTTCATCACAGGAATAAATTACTTTTTTAAAATATATTCAATTGGAAAACATGTTATTTTGAAATGTAATAATATTTCACAATTTTACTGTTTTTACTGCATTTTTGATCAAATAAATACAGCTTAAATACTTCTTTTTAAAAACATTAAAACAACTTTTGAATGGTAGTGTATTTAGTTAATTCATAGTTTTGATAACTTGAAATAAAAATGAAAATAAAATAAATGATTAGGTGATTATCTAAGACTCATTTTGTTGTGTTTTTGCCTACAAGTCACCTCTGGATAACGGCATTTGTGATATAAACGCAACAGGCTTCCAGAGGGCCGTTTTTGAGCATGTGTTGCTGTAGGTTTCACACATGTCAGTGATGGTCTCCTGAGGGCATGAGGTTGTTAATGAGATCATTAACATGCTGACAGGATGAGGATATAACCTCTCTCTGTGACTGTTTTTCATTCATACAGGGTGAGGTGGGCCCCAGGGGTCCAGCCGGGGTCCCAGGCAATGTGAGTACAGTTGATAATTGACATATTACATACAAATATAACCATATACATTTACAGATGGTATAAATAATCATCTGATTTCTGATGTAAGTAATACATCAGATGAATAAACGAGAATAGAAATCTCTTGTTCAAGTTTTTAGTGTTTAATCATGTATTGATTCAGCTGATGAATGTGGCTCTTAATTCATATTTGTGTTTTTTATTTTCTGTAGGTGGCCAATGTGATTCCTGAACCTGGCGAACCGGTAAGTTATCGGTTTTGTCTTGATTTTGACCATATTTTGAGTAATAGATATTGAGAATAGTTTGTTAATAGATATCGTGAGTATATCTATTAATAAACTTATTTAAGTGTGTTTGTGCTGTCTGTCTTTACCCTGCACGATATTTTGATATATTTTAATTGATGCACTCATTTTTTGGGGGCCACTGTATCATATAATAAACCACATATTTTGCCTGTTTTACATTCACATTTGAAATTTCCTGATCTTTAGGGCAAGCCGGGAGAGAAGGGAGAGAAAGGAGATCAAGGAAAACCAGGCGAGATGGTGAGCTTTCCAACAATAATTTGAAATGTAATGAACTACTGTATCTTTTCAAGGTTGTAGGGATCATCTCAAGAGGGCAGTAGAGAGTCAGGTTTGGTTGTGCTAGTCTCTTGTGCGTCTGAAAATGTTCATTTACAGAATCACTTTACTGTGACTAGTGCAGACATAATAAAGTCTCCTGTCAGTTTGAGGAATCATGAGGCAAATATACTTGAAAGGCAACAGCTAAATATGTGCATTTCATTTCTGAGAACAGCCACCTGAAGTGTTTCACGCATTATTTGACAATAGATATTAAGGGATTCAGCGTTGCATAAAGGAATATTAATAAACATGAAGGTCAGGGGCGTTGCATCCCATCAGCTGATGTTATACATCTCTTGTGTGCTCACGTTAAAACCACCATTCTGCTATAGGACACCATTTGCTATAGTTTTAGCACCTGATAATATCTCAAAACAGGTGAAGGTGCCTTTTTGCCCCGAGCTATTAATAAAGCAGATCCTGGGCATCTATTCACAGATCAGTGCTATTGACATTTACTGTAGCTGTTTTTTGTTAAATTGTTGACATTTCAGTTTTGACATCTCCAAGATGAGCTTTTCTGCACAGTCAATCTCTTGACTAATTAATATTAAAATATCAAATAAAGAAAATAAGCAAATAAAGTCTAAAAGCCTGAACAACTCAAGCACATCTTTACAGGACATCAGTTTATAAATATCAAAGTGAAAGTTTGGCTGATGAATATAATTAGGTCACATAACCTAATGATCTAGGAAGATTAGTGTGGGATAATTCATATTTATGTGGTCATATTGACATCATGACTGGCTCATCTTCCGCCCTCCCACTCTAACACTAATAATGTCAGTTAATGCTTTATAATTATTCTATTATACACTCACCGGCCACTTTATTAGGTACACCTGTCCAACTGCTCGTTAACACTTAATTTCTAAGCAGCCAATCACATGGCGGCAACTCAGTGCATTTAGGCATGTAGACATGGTCAAGACAATCTCCTGCAGTTCAAACCGAGCATCAGTATGGGGAAGAAAGTTGATTTGAGTGACTTTGAACGTGGCATGATTGTTGGTGCCAGAAGGGCTGGTCTGAGTATTTCAGAAACTGCTAATCTACTGGGATTTTCACGCACAACCATCTCTAGGGTTTACAGAGAATGGTCCGAAAAAGAAAAAACATCCAGTGAGCGGCAGTTCTGTGGGCGGAAATGCCTTGTTGATGCCAGAGGTCAGAGGAGAATGGCCAGACTGGTTCGAGCTGATAGAAGGGCAACAGTGACTGAAATAACCACTCGTTACAACCGAGGTATGCAGCAAAGCATTTGTGAAGCCACAACACGCACAACCTTGAGGCGGATGGGCTACAACAGCTGAAGACTCCACCGGGTACCACTCATCTCCACTACAAATAGGAAAAAGAGGCTACAATTTGCAAGAGCTCACCAAAATTGAACAGTTGAAGACTGGAAAAATGTTGCCTGGTCTGATGAGTCTCGATTTCTGTTGAGACATTCAGATGTTAGAGTCAGAATTTGGCGTAAACAGAATGAGAGCATGGAACCATCATGCCTTGTTACCACTGTGCAGGCTGGTGGTGGTGGTGTAATGGTGTGGGGGATGTTTTCCTGGCACACTTTAGGCCCCTTAGTGCCAATTGGGCATCGTTTAAATGCCACGGCCTACCTGAGCATTGTTTCTGACCATGTCCATCCCTTTATGGCCACCATGTACCCATCCTCTGATGGCTACTTCCACCATGTCACAAAGCTCTAATCATTTCAAATTGGTTTCTTGAACATGACAATGAGTTCACTGTACTAAAATGGCCTCCACAGTCACCAGATCTCAACCCAATAGAGCATCTTTGGGATGTGGTGGAACGGGAGATTCGCATCATGGATGTGCAGCCGACAAATCTGCGGCAACTGTGTGATGCCATCATGTCAATATGGACCAAACTCCCTGAGGAATGCTTCCAGCACCTTGTTGAATCTATGCCACGAAGAATTGAGGCAGTTCTGAAGGCAAAAGGGGGTCCAACCCGTTACTAGCATGGGGTACCTAATAAAGTGGCCGGTGAGTGTATATTTAAAAAAATCATATTTCTGTAGCTGAACTCATGAAAGCTCTCTCTGCCATGCACTCATCTAATAAAATAGTCCAGACACCAAGCAGTGCATCATTTACAGAAACACAGACAAGCTTGTTACAATGATGTATCTGCTCTCACCTGAATGTATTAGTGTGAAATGAGAAATCTCTGTTGAATTACTGCAGTTCTCACTAGTCAGGCCAAATGCAATCATTTCTGTCAGAGAAACTGCCCCGACGTCATCTTAAAAGAGAGCCAGGTTTCATTTCTGGAGTGCAGCGTAAACTTTATGAGATTTCAAAGTCACCATGGCTGGATAAACTAAAGTATATTAAAACATTCACATTCAATTACACATTATTACACACTTTGAGGATATTATGGCATACATTAAGACTTGTTACTAAAATGAATCTGATAACCTTCACAATCTCTAATATTCCCAGGGTCAAAGAGGACTTCCTGGAGAGCAGGGATTCAGAGGGCACTCCGGACCTGCGGTAAACCAGAAACAATCCTTTATAAAACATCTGAGATGCTTTCAATTCATTCAGACAAACTACTGAATATGATGATAATTGTTAATCCTTAATCCAGTCACACCTGTGAAAATGTCAGTGATTTTTCGAGAAATTGAGATGTTTCTTGTCTTTCTCCTGTTGGTGTGAACAGGGCCCTAAGGGTGACGCTGGTGATAAAGGAGAGGCAGGGGGACATGGAGACCCAGTGAGTTTGTCTTCTCCTCACACATGAATGCATTGTTTGTTTCCTGAACTTTTCACTGTCAAACTCTTCACTTTCTTCAGGGTCCGCCCGGATTGATGGGCCCTCAGGGGCTCCGAGGGCTGCCAGGCAACGTGGTACGTTCTTAAATACATTCTTGCCTTTTTTGACATCCAAAATACAAGATCCATTTTAGGAAACGTACAATTTGTGTCAAATGTCTAAATGCACATGGGGTCATATAAGCAGGTTGTAATTTTTCTGGTAGAGATCTCATGAACAAATACGTTTTAAACTTTAACTTTTGCAAGTGTAAACATCTTTTGTCTGTGTGTTTTTCAGGGTATTCCAGGCAGCATCGGTCCACCTGGTATCGCTGGACAGAGAGGGGAGAAGGTACAGAAATGAAATATTCAACTAATACAAATTGATGACTGATGAGCCAAAACATTATGACCAGTCACAGGTGAAGCGAATATTATTGATCATCTCCTAACAAGGTCACATATTAAGGAATGCATCATAACACACAGTGCATTACACTATGCTGCGTATGAGTCTGAGTAGCCACTGAGCAATCAGAGTGCCTTCCATGACCCCTGTCAATGTCGAAAACGCCTACAATGGGCGTTCATGAGCGACAGAACTGGACCTTGTAGGATTGGAAGAAGGACATCTGGTCCGATGAGTCCTGAGTCCATCACATGGAATGCCGTGTACTTGTGCATCGTACACGGCATTATATATACATATAGTTGTCAGTCAATTTAATGGGTGGGTTTTATGGTAATTGAGAATGAGCGTGCATGCGCGTCCCATTTACGACTGATTGGAATTCATTAACATGATGAAGGGTTCAAGGTGTTGCCCTGGCCTCCAAATTCCCCAGATCTCATGGATGCCTTGGTGGGTCGACGGTGTTTTGGCAGCACACCAACAGCATACTAGACATAATGTTTTGGCTCATCAATGGATTATTGTATCAAGTTATTTATTATCATGAAACATAATTTACCCTGTCCGAATCAGAATGTATTTTTTGTTTGTATTTATTGCTATTTATATGCCACCAGGGAGATGCAGGTAAAGATGGTCCTTCTGGACCCCCTGGTCCAACCGGTGAGCCTGGTTTAAGAGGAGAAATCGGTTTGCCAGGAAAAGGCAAAGAGGGAACAAAGGTAATGCATTCATTTTGTGATTCATAAGCTTGATGGCATGGATTATATTTTTGTTACTGATGTGACTTTGTTAAAATTGCACATGTTCTAAATGTGTATTCTCAAAACTACTGGGCAATTAGCTTTAGAAGAAAAGAGCATGCATTTCGTTTCATTCTTGTTTTAAGGTTTCCCGTCACGAGCGTGTAAAATTGCATTTAATAAGCTGTTTACATCTTGTGCTCTGGAGAATCTTAAAGTTGTTTACCCTAACTTTTTCCATTTATATTTGCTGATTGTGGTTAAAAGCACTGAAACGTGGAGAATAAAACTACCACACATTAAACTAATGAGTCAATGAGACTGTGGCTGCAGGTGTTACAGGGGAACTGGGGTTGTTTTATAGTTACAGCTGCCTTATTTTTCCAGCTATACACACACGCACACAGTCTATCCAACAGAGATACATGCTTATTAACACGTGTGTGTGTGTGTGTGTGTGTGTGTGTGTATAATAATGAAATGGATGGATTTGTATGCCGTATTATTGGCACCAAACAAAATGGCGTCACGATTTTCAGTGAATCATGACTTAAATTTCATTCTGTATGTCTCTGTATGACTTTAAAAAAACTTGGAATGAAATAATCCCTTAAAAAATAAACTAAATATGATTTTGTGAGAGGGAAAATGAAAGGACTAATAAAAAATTGAGAAATAGAGAAGCTTGAAGCACAGTATTACTCTGCTTTGTGTGATTACAGGGTGATACAGGACCTCCGGGTCCAGCTGGACCTCCCGGACTGAAGGTAATGAGACTTCGATGTGGGTTCTTTCTTGTTAGAAGAAAGAAACAGACTTTATTTTGTCTTCCATCAGCATGAAATATAATTTTGGGCATTTTTTTTTATATCATGAGCAGGTGCGTGTTCCCCAGAGGCAAAAGCTGAATCACTTTTCATTGGCATTTCATTTATGTGATGGTTTTTAATGAAATGTCAGACAACCAGATAATGATACTAAAAGACGTTTTCCTGGGGAAAAAGTACCAGATATTCATTTTGCTACTGTATCAATCAGTGCTTTACCAGTGCTCGACTTAATAAATGCAGGACATACACTCTCGTTTAAATGTTTAGGTTCAGTGAGATATTTTTTAAAAGCTTTTAACCAGAAAGAATGCCTTAAATTGATCAAAAGTTACATTAGAGACACTTATAGTATTACAAAAGATTTCTATTTCAAAGAAAATTCCATTTATCAAAAAATTCTGGAAAATGTTTCCACAAAAATGATTCCTTAAAATGATTAAGCAGCACAACTGTTTTCAACATTAGTAATGATAATAAATGTTTCTTGAGCAGCAAATCATCATATTAGAATGATTTCTGAAGGATCATGTGACTCTGAAGACTGGAGTAATGATGATGAAAATTCAGCTTTGATCACAGGGATAAATTACAATTCAAATATATTCAAATAGAAAACACTTATTTTAAACTGTACTATTATTTTACAATATTACTGTATTTTTGAGATGGAAAAATGATAGATATAGATAGATAGATAGATAGATAGATAGATAGATAGATAGATAGATAGATAGATAGATAGATAGATTACCATACTAAATATATTACAATAAAGATGCAAATTAGAGTATATTATAATATTATAAACACAAAAGAACAATATCTTATGCAACAATAAAGTAGAATTATAATTATTCAGCCCTGTTTATCACTTTTTATTTTGTGTTTTAGGGCGTGCCCGGCCCACAGGGCATGCAGGGAATGCCAGGAAACAGAGGACCAGCAGGAGAGGGAACCACTGGACCCCAGGTACAGAAACACACACAGTCATGCTATCTGCTCATTCTTCCATTGCAATATCCAATCAAAATGCATTCATTTTCACATAAGCACTAATATTAGCAACGCAAATAACTCTAAAAAAAAGCCCTATGGCCAAAAAGTGACCTTTAAACTGACTTTAAAATTTGCCATGAATTTGGGAAATGGGTTAAAACCAGTGTAACTGTAAAAATGCCTGTTTGTCCGTGCATATGCCATTGTTTGCTGTAGTTTGAGTGAACACATTTGCATAAACAAGCACACATACTGTATGCACACAGAGAACATGGTTTTATTATGTGAAAGCTTATGTGACTTTTCCATCTATTTCTGACCCAGCTTACTGTTTTTCTTTTTTTTTTCATGGATCTGAAGCACACATTTATTTATGCTCATATCTGAGTGATATTCTGTGTCTTTCTCAGGGGCCTCCCGGACCTCCAGGGCCAACAGGAGCCGCGGTAAACAATCTCTTCATATTTATATCACTTTCAAATGAGACAGATGCTCACAGAACAGCCTTAAGTGACGTGTCATGTTTGATATTCAGGGTTTGAGAGGACCTCCAGGAGTGAGCGGACCACAGGGACCCGCTGGACATAATGTAAGATTCATTTTGATTTACTTGTACAGGGACAATTCTGTTATTGTAGCACTATTAGCTAAAGGCTACATGTAAACTGTAGTCCCTGGGATCAGATGATTCATATTTTGAGTTCTTAAAAACCGCGCAGCACACAACCGAAGACGCTCTGTAATTTGGGCCTGTAATTTGCTTCATGCTAATGATAGGTAGTAGCAGGTTGTATTTATAATTCAGTGAGATTTCATATTCACATTTTAGAGAACAGTTTTTCCTGTCCAAAAAAGTAAATATCTACTTACGTTAGTGGTTCTACTATTAATATTGCTTAAATTTAGAGTTACCACTTAACTGCTTACCAACCTGGTTTCATTTTTTTTAAATCCACGCAGAACACAGTCATTCAACATCTCAGATGGAGCATCTTTAGCTTCCATTAATCATATTGTACCTGTGCAATGACAGTGAAGTGCTTTACTTTTCAATCCTGAATCGTGATGCAGAATTAAACCAGTTTCACGGCCCTGCTGTGGATCTCATTCAGTCTTCTTGGGGATTCAGTGTCAGTTTGTGACTAACACGGTTTGAATGTGTTTTCCTGTGGTGAGGATCATCAGCAGGAGTCATGCTCATGTGCATGTGTGTGTGTGTGTGTGTGTGTGTGTGTGTGTGTGTGTGTGTGTGTCTACCTGCAGGGTTTACCAGGAAGACCTGGAGAGAAGGGCTCAACTGGAGAACCAGTGAGTGATACCTGTTCATCATTTAAATATGGAATCATCAAATCAGCTGACATTTAATATTCACCTGCTGCTGATGGACCATAAATGCAGTTAAATAAGTGTTTTATTGAATTTTGTTTTCCCAACCTCTTTTACAGGGAAAAGCTGCAGACCTTTCTGATCTGAAGGTAACAGCCATCCATCCTAAAATCCTCCATTCTTCCATCCTTCTATCCATTTCTCAATCCATCCATCCATCCATCCACTCATCCATCCACTCACCCACCCTTTTATCCACTCATCCATCCACTCATCCACCCTTTTATCCATCCATCCATCCATCTGCCCTTTTATCCATCCGCCCTTTTATCCATCCACCCTTTTATCCATCCATCCATCCATCTGCCCTTTTATCCATCCGCCCTTTTATCCATCCACCCTTTTATCCATCCACTCATCCACCTATCCATCCATCTATCCATCCATCCATGGCGGATAGAATATATAATAGGACATTTATATTAAAGTGCATACCGTAATAGAGATCAGGGTTGGGTCACACCATCCATAAGTTCTTACTTAAACTGGGACACAAGAGAGGCTTAGTAAGTAAATTTTACTTAATTTGGCTGCACTATTATATTAATTAAAGCTCCATTACACCATTAAAGCTCTCTGTAATATGTGTAGTTGCATAATTTGGCATTCACCTTTATTGATCAGAAATAGTGTTGAAAACCCAGGATTTTGAGTTTATTGTGTATTTCCATTCTTGTTAAGGTTGTAACTGTGCGTGTTTCTCTTTCCCAGGACATTTGTTCAGATTGTCCCCCTGGACCAGCTGGACAACCAGGTACTCCAGGACCTCCTGGTGACAAAGGTCATTCTGGACCACCTGGGAAAAACGGACAGGATGGATATGCGGTGAGGAATCATGATTTAGACAAATATGTTTATTCTTTAAGCTTAATGGAACTGAAACATGACAGAACATGAAATATAAACGTTTCATCAGTTTACCTCCATTTAAAACCTCAAATAATAGATTAATTTATGAGTCTTTATTGGGATTTAACTGGTGGTTTTTGCAGGGTCCTCCTGGACCAACAGGACCCACAGGACCTCCTGGTGCTGATGGAACCAAGGTTAGAATGTTGACCATATATATACAGTCAAACCAACATTTATTCAGACACCTTCAACATTTCTCACATTATCACAGTTTATGCGCTATAGTTTAGAAAATGGTAATACAATATAACAAGAACTCAGAGTTATCAAATCAGTTGATATTTCACTGGTTTTGGCCGTCCTTCTGTTAGATAATACCAATTTAGGTCAACCAATTTACCAAGCAATGTTAAATTTTGTTCAGTCTGCGGTGTAAAATGATTGCATTACCAATTAAAACATGCTCAGGTCAAAGTGTCTGAATCATTGGTCCCACATTTGTATAAATTTTACTGGTAGTCCACTGTATGAAGAATTTTTGGTTATAATATGTCACAGTTTACTTTATTTTGCTATCCTCACTTACATAAATGAACTGTAGTGTCCTGCACCCACTAGTAAAAAAAATATCAAAAATGATATCGGGTGTCTGAATAATGTTTGGTTTGACTGTACACATTATAAATGCATATCCTTATATGGGTGAAATATAGTTGTGTCAACCGGCAGCATTGCATCACTGGTGTTTGTTTTAAATAACTTATTTGTGTTGCATTGCAGGGGGTCAAAGGTGACAGAGGTCCTCCAGGAACAGCTGGAGATAAGGGTGAAAAGGTACTATCAACTTACCATTTTTCATCACTGTTAATATACTGCATGTATTATATGTGTATTCAGACTATTTGAAATACCATTATTTATCCTTATGCCACATCTTTCTCTCATTTATTTGCATTTTCCCAGGGCAACTCAGGACCTCCTGGTTATCCTGGGGCTGCAGGAGCCATGGGTCAACCTGTGAGTATTTTAAACACACTTCCAGACTGTGTAGCTACACTAAAAAAAAAAAAACGTACATTTCTGCTGTATCTATAGGGTAATGATGGAAACCCTGGACCTGTTGGACCACCTGGACCTCCTGGAGAAAAGGCAAGGCTAATATGTTTTGTTCTGTGATTTGTTGGATGGATTGCAAGACTGGAATCTGTGTTATTGATGATTGATAGTCATGAGAATGTGTTTTACCAGGGTAAAGAAGGACTGAAGGGAATTCAGGGACCTCCAGGCCTGCCGGGTCTAATGGTGAGCGATTACATCTCTTTCATCGTTTTTAAAATGTCCGTTCAAAAGTTTTTGGTTGGTAAGATTTGGTAAGAAGTCTCTTATGCTTAAGGCTGCATTTATTTGATCATAAATACAGTAAAAATACAGTAATATTATTATTATTACAATTTAAAATAACTGACATTTTAAAATATATTAAAATAGAAAATGTATTCCTGTGATCAAAGCTGAATTTTCAGCATCATCAGTGTCACATGACCCTTCAGAAATCATTATAATATGCTGATTTGCTGCACAATAGACATTTCTGATAATTATCAATGTTGAAAACAGTTGTGCTGCTTTTTGTGGAAGCCATAATACATTTATTCCCCCCAGCATTCTTTGATAAATAGGAAGTTCAAAAGAACAGCATTTATTTGAAATGGAAATATATTGTAACTTGTTTTTACCGTAATTTTTGAGAAATTCTTGCTGATTAAAAGTATTAATTTCTTTAAAAATAAATGAATAAAAAAAACTATTTTGAATGGGAGTGTAAATCTAATAACTCCATGATGCTGTTTTTGTTTCCGGTGACTACATACTGCCTGATACTACACATTCTGTGCTGAAGGGCATGATGGGTAAACACGGAAAGGATGGCAGACCAGGAGAAACAGGAGAGCCGGTATGAGTCTGATGTTCTGTGTGCATACCAGCATCCTAGCCAAGCTTAGATCTGCATATACAGCCAGAAACATAAAAAAAAACATGATTTTTTTTTTTTTTTTTTCTGCTTGTAGGGTAAACAGGGAGAGCCAGGAACACCAGGAAGAGATGGACTCAGAGGAATGCCTGTGAGTTATGACTAAAAACCTAATGAAGATTCTCTTATTCTGTATTACGGATGGATTTCTTTGGGAAGCTGGACTATTTCACCTCACACAAATGTACCATGGCATTATTATCTGCTACCTATACCTATAGGCTGAAATATACACATTTATTTGTGTCTTTTCCAGGGTTTCAAAGGTCACAGAGGGGAACCAGGGCCACCAGGGTCAAAGGTTAGTCAATGGCAGTTGAAATGAATGCCCATAGATACATTCATATTCCATAAATAATCCAGAATTGTCATGGGTTCTGTTTATAAATGCTGACCTGTCATATTGGTTACATTAGGGTGAAGATGGGAAGCAGGGTGTTCCTGGACGTGAGGGTCCAGCTGGGAAAGATGTGAGTAAACACGTAATCCATGTTGTGCGGTCCATCTCTCTATGTCAGAGGTCACTGCAGACCTGACCGCTGTGAGCTGACGGTGTTGGCTTTTAATCGGTGTACTTGTGTTGCTCAGGGTAAAACCGGACCACCAGGGCTAGAGGGCATGAGAGGACCACGAGGAGAATCCGTGAGGATGCCTTTGATGAACCAATTAAATTGCAAAACAAAACTGCACCAGTGTGATTATTTTGTTGGGTCACTGTGTTTGTCTTTTTAGGGTCAACCTGGAGAATCAGGACCAGCGGGCAAGCCCGGATCTCAGGGAAATCCTGTAAGTTTCTTATAGCATGTCAATATGGGCGGCCATGTTGTTCAATGAACTGGGAATTTCGATTTACAACCACTTTTGGACCAGAAAAATGCCTCTCGCTGGTGTGTCTATTAAAGCATGGCTCTGAATTCCTATGGGGCCGCATATTGAAATAGAACACAAAGCACACCTAAAACCCCCTTAACTTTATTGAACTATATTATCAGCAATGTTTACTGTAAATTATCACTTTGTTTTACTGTATTTCAGGGTCAGCCAGGACACAAAGGTGATGCAGGGAGCCAAGGATTACCCGGATTCCCAGGTCCAAAAGGGCCATCGGTGAGTGAAGTTGGTTTGGGACTGATGGGAATTTAATTTTTTGCATATCTAAAAGTAAAGCTTTTATGCCATTAAAACAAGCCTTGTAAATATGTAGAAATGAACAGCAGGCAATCCTAAGTGGATATGAAGTGCTGAAGCCTGTCTGAACATGTGCAAACACTTGTGTTTTTCCCTCAGGGTCCGTCTGGTCCAATTGGCCCAGAGGGAAAACAAGTGAGTGATGGTTCTTTACTTTTCATTAATATTATATGAACACTTTTTCATAATTTTCAATTTCAACATTTTCAAACCATGTTTTTATCATAGGGCATGTTAGGAAAACCAGGAGACAGAGGACAGAAGGGAGAAAAGGTATCCATCCATCCAATCCATCCATCCATCCAATCATCCATCCCATCCATCCATCCATCCATCCATCCAATCTATCCATCCCATCCATCCAATCTATCCATCCCATCCATCCATCCAATCCATCCATCCAATCCATCCATCCATCCAATCATCCATCCATCCAATCCATCCATCCATCCATCCAATCCATCCAATCTATCCATCCCATCCATCCATCCATTCCATCCAATCTATCCATCCAATCCATCCATCCATCAATCCATCCAATCATCCATCCATCCATCCAATCCATCCATCCATCCATCCAATCCATCCATCCATCCAATCTATCCATCCAATCCATCCATTCCATCCATCCATCCATCCATCCATCCAATCTATCCATCCAATCCATCCATCCATCAATCCATCCAATCCATCCAAGCCATCCATCCAATCTATCCATCATCCAATCCATCCATCCAATCTATCCATCAATCCATCCATCCATCCATCCAATCCATCCATCCATCCATCCATCCATCCATCCATCCATCCATCCATCCATCCATCCATCCATCCATCCATCCATCCATCCATCCATCCATCCATCCATCCATCCATCCATCCATCCATCCATCCATCCATCCATCCATCCATATATTTACCACTTCAAAATCATCAAATCAACACTCGTCTTACTTGGTTGCTTGTTTCTGCAGGGTGATAATGGAATAAAAGGAGACAAAGGACCCGTTGGAGATCCGGGCATTCCGGGTAACCCTGGGCCTCCCGGTAGGAAGGGTCACACGGGGATGATGGGCATGTCGGGACCCCCTGGGGAAGTGGGTCCTGCTGGGCCCCCTGGTTCTTCAGGACAGCCGGGACTCCCAGGTCTCAGAGTGAGTCTACATTAGTATTTTAAAAGAAAATGTGGGATGCTGATGATGTCGAAATGATGTCATGAAATGTATTACGTGTTTTTAAGGGCGAGACGCCATCACTGGAACAAATGCGACGGCTCATTCAAGAGGAACTTTCCAAACAATTGGATGGTGAGATTCATTTGGCGAAAATGTATTTGACTTGATACTTTGCAATTTCTTTTTATATTTTCTAAACTTTCCATTGATTTTCACAGCTAAATTAGCTTACCTTATGGCTCAAATGCAACCCGCTCATATCAAGAGCACGGCTGGCCGTCCCGGTCCGCCTGGTTCCCCAGGTAAAGATGGATCTCCTGGCAGACAAGGTCTAACTGGAGAGCCTGGAATGCCTGGACAAAATGGAGCAGAAGGACCCAGAGGTCCAGTTGGTCCTAAAGGTACCACAGACTAAATTCAGATTGTTACTTTGCTCGATTGACGTTTGAAGTTTAATCTTTTCAACCTACGCTGTTTTTTTAGGTGAACGAGGTTCAAAAGGTGAAAGGGGAGAAGACGGTGTTGGACAGAGAGGAGAGACTGGTCCAGTTGGCCCCATTGGTAAGATCTTTTGGTCATCAATGCTTGGATTTACATTGACTCAAATGATATGTGTTTGGATGAATCTCATGAAAACTGTCAAGAAAATTTCCCAAATCCAACCAAAAAATTAAAAGAAAAAATCATGTTAAAGAAACCTGTTTTAGGACAAGATTTACATAATAAAGTTCCATTTTTCGACTTTAATAAATAAAAGGTCATATTTTTTGTATTTTCTTTATGCTTTATTTTTTTTTAACAATTTCGATTTTATATTTTTATATTTTGGAGAGAAATGTGCTTAAAAAAAGAGTCAATGCAAAAGTGTAAAATGGTCTTAAAATATATCTTAATTTTATTTCATATCATTTTAATATAAAATATCGTTTAATTTTTTCTTTTGATTTTGGAGTGAAAATTGTGACTCGAACATTTCTTTGTAAACGTGTTGTAATGGTAAACGACGGCTGAGATCATATTTGCACCACAGGTCCTGCAGGAATGCCAGGATATGGAAAAGATGGTCTTCCTGGAGCCGCAGGTGCTCAGGGAGAGCCCGGTAACCCTGGTCCTCACGGTCAGCCCGGACCTCCTGGACCGACAGGGCAGTGCGACCCCTCACAGTGTGCCTACTACGCCAGTCTGGCATCAAGACCTCACTCCAAAAACGTCAAGGGCACTTAAAACACCCCTCACTGTCCTGGGCTAACACCTATTTATGAACTTGGACATTCAATGAGCCAAGAATATGTTCTGTACCATCAGGAGAACTCCAGCGTCTGAAGGGTGTGTAAATATGTGTGTGCGTGTGTGTGTGTGTGTATGTGTGTAAATGTGTGTTTGTAATAGGCTTTTAACTTTGGTTAATGTCTTCTTTAACCCTGAGTTAAGTCCACTTTTAGCCCTGGGTTAAGGAACATTTCACACTTATAGACCTTATGAAGCCCCGCCCCTTTTCAGCGCTGCGTAGTTGTGTTCTGTCTTCCGGTTTGTGTTTCCACAGCATGAAGGAAAGATCTCACTGAATTGTGAATGAACATTTTAAAATGTTCCCGGTCTACTGACATTTGTTATGACATCCGCTTCAAACATTACAATGCTCACGATAGCTTTAGTTAACTCTACAATAAGTTATTCCACTTCATCCTCTTCAACAGTGATGCCATCTGTAACAAAATACACAGTTACCGCAAAAACAGAAGATGAAACACAAGATGGCTGTGCGCTTGTTTCTCTGGCGCACAAGGTCTATAGTTATGAAAAAGTGTTAGCATTTAGCATTAGCGCTTCCAACTGTGGGTTGTGAAATCCAGCTCTAGATTAACCCTGGAAAGTGATTGTGATCATGGAAAATGTATATTCTATATAGTGAATATTAAAAAAAAAAAGTGTCATTATGAACTCCACAATATTGAATCGCTTAGACATTTTGAAGTTGCTTTCTCTCAATGAATCAGTTGAACTGGTTCACACATCGGTCAGAATTTATTCAGTAGCGAGTCGTTCTGAATCAAAAGGATTTTTACAAATTAATCACAAATCGCTTGGAAGGTCATAGAAAAGTCATTTGCTCTAAAATCTTGTAAATGCCTTAAATATTAATGTTAACACTTCAGTGATTGTACAGTGTCTAAAACAGTTAAACGTTAAGAAGAGACAGTATTATACTCTACTTGTCCACTCAATGAATTTAACCCAATAATATGCAAATAATAATATTAACCCAGTTTGTAAAGATTTTACACTCTACACATGACATCCCAGGATCGAATGCTAACCTAGTATAGTGTGAAACCCATTAACCCAGGGTTAAAAATGGCTCTTGGTCAACAATCTAAAGTGTGAAAAGCCCACAAGTGTCCTGCCGGTCAGAGTTTAATTTTTTTAGTTAGTAGGTTTTATCTCAAGGTCATTTACTTCAAGTGAAGACTTTCAAGGCGTTTCATATAACAGGACAAGAAATCCTGTCACGACGACAGGAAGACATTTACTTACCAGACCGTGATGTCATAGTGACACAATCCTGCCCACACTCACGCCGTTTACTGAGGTCATTGAGTTAGTGATATCGGTATTGGCTCAGGATGCGCTTATCAAGTCTGGGAAATTCTCTGCTCGAGGTTTATTGATGAAGCGCTCCGCTCCTCTGGGAAGAGACAGAGGAACGCTTTTGCACTCATCAATAGGAAATCTCAATGAGGATCATTAGAGGTCCTGGAGATGGAGGAGAAGTGCATTTCTGCTCTTTTTTTGTCTACGTTTTGTAAGATATATCTCTTTGTAGCCATGCATCAGGTGAATAACTTGCCTTTCCTTTTCATTTTGGATCATTAAACTTGCGTTTGTGATGACTGAAAGGCAGCTGCTCAATTCAATGCATGTTTAATAGTTTAACGCAGCTTAAAACAATTGGCAAAAATGTCTGTCACTGCAGAAATACACACCATTGATGCCTCTTATAATGTCATTTGTAAAAGGTTTGCGTAGCACTTTCCTTTTCAAACGGCTTTGCCTTTGTCATTATGATGGTTCAGGAACACAAAGTCCTAGTTAAAAGTCCAGTGTGAGTGTGCACTAGCATCATTTGTGGCACTAAAGCGTTCAGTTAAAGCCGTTGAAGCCACACAGTTACGCATTACGTATCCATATAAGCATTGTAGCAGATCTCAAGAATAGATCTTTTTATTTTTTTATTTAGGAGATTGTGAGTTAGCTTGACTGAAATTGACATCCAAAAAATATACAATTTTGTCTTATTGCCTAAAGATCGGTAAAATATTGATATATTCTTGAAAGGAAGGGGGTTTAATTTTCTATCTTATTACTTAAATATATTATTTTTTAATTGTTTTTAATCTATTCTTTGTAGTTTTTCCACCCTTAGATATTCAGATTCAAAAAAGGAAGATGATTACATTTTCTATCTTAGTTTTGTAAAGGAAAGTGTTTTTTTTTTTTTTTTTTGCTGCAAATACTTTAAGATATGGTTTTATTTTTGTAATGTTCCTACAATTTCCTGACAGATATCACTGAAATAGGTGTCTCTGTGACAGGGGGATTGGTCTGTGCTTTTTCAGCCAATCAGAAAGTCTCGCTGCCTGTCAGTCATTTAGCATCTTCAGGTTGCCTTTCTTTGGAGGGGCAGGGCTTTAGTGTGAGGTCACATGTTGAGTTTAGCAAAATGGCTGAAAGAAGGTACCGCATCATTAGTGGATCATCATGGATATGGTAAGAATGAAGTGAATTTGTTGACTGATTAATTATATTTTAAAGCAAAACCTCACATGATACCATATACAGTAGGCTTGTTGTACCTACATTCAATGCTCATGATGAATCTTTGTAATTAGTATTATATACACAATCATAAGGAATCTTGTTCTTATCAAGTTTGTTTCTTTCCCCCCCCTGCATTTCTTAATTGTTTGTCCTTGTTTGCCCAGCCTTCAAGAGTTGATGTTCTGGTGATGTATTTTGAATAGCTGAGCTTATTACTGATGCAAATTTATGTAAATTCATGGTGCTTTTTTAGTGCAAGCAAAAGAAATACTTGCTATCAGCATTACTGTCATGTTCTCCTCCACTTTATTCAGATATAGTTGCTTTTTTTGACTTTGTATCCTGTTTGTTTGGCTTCTTCAAGCCGTTAATGACTGTATTTGTTTTTCATACCAATTTGCATTAAATTATTCTAATGAGCTACAGGTGCAGGTGATGTAAAATAGTATAATTTATGCATGGTATAATCTATCTGTTTATACTGATTCTCTGGTGCTATAATTATTCTTAATTAGTTTGATGTATGTGTATGTGTGGAGGGAGAGTATGTGTTAATAAAGAGTGGAACAGGTCCATAGGTTTATAGGATTGGGCTGTTATTGTGGGGGGGAACTTATGAAGTTAATACCGTACACAGTGTTCTTCAGTGATGAATTTACAAGTTTGAATATTTTATTCCTGAAAAACAACCACAACTAACAAAAAATGGTCTAATGTATTAGTTAATATAAATGTTGATTATTATAATTGTTATTTTAAGTTAGATTTCATGCGTCTTAGGTCAAACAAAGACCTAAGGTGCATTTTTTTTCTTCTTCAAATCAATGCAATTTCAATTTCTACTTTTTTAAAATCTATGAGCAGATCAAAGATACTTTTGTGCTAAAATCCCCACCATTTGTACAAAGCTCAGCTGTCATGACCATGTTACATTTTTATAAGGAAGAATAGTCGCTTGTTCTTAAACCCTATTTGAGTCGAACTGATTTTATGTGGCAGCTGACCGAGTCACTGATGCTGTACATGGAGCTCAAAGCGTATTAAACCTTAATTTAATTCACAAATGATTGTGTTCCAATAAAATCGTCATTCCGGAATTGTCCCTTTTTGCCAGTCTGTATCTATAATTATCTTGAAAATGACCTTAAAGGGATAGTTCACTTTGAAATTAATTTTTAGCTTAACTCAAGGGCATCCAAGATGTAGGTGTCTTTGTTTCCACAGTAGTTTCAATTTTGATATTTTTAGGTCAAACCGTTCTTGTCTGTCAGTCATATAATGCAGGTCTATGGTCACCACCTCAAAGAGCATGCACAGAGAAGTCCAAATTAAACATGATTTAATGACTCGTAAATGTAAGTATACATCGATGGCCTAAGACACGAAACGAGCGGTTTGTGTGAGAAAACGAACAGTATTTATATAGTTTTTACCTCTTGTAAACACAGACACGTCCAAGTGATCTGAGGGCGCCGGCGCTTCGGTCTGCGCAAGCGCCGGAAGTGATCTCTCTGAAAAAATTCAACGTTGTCTGTTGATATATCGAAATCGTCTTCCATTGCGATTTCCTGTATATCTAAATAGGTTTAGATCTTCACAGTGAAAGGTAACACTTCCGAAATCTCTGTGTAAACAATGAGTGACGTACACGCGCGAGAGATCACTTCCGGCGCTTGCCGGAAAAGACCGAAGCGCCCGCGCCCTCAGATCACTTGGACGTGGCTGTGGTTACAAGAGGTAAAAACTATATAAATACTGTTCGTTTTCTCACACAAACCGCTCGTTTCGTGTCTTAGGCCATCAATGTGTACTTACATTTACGAGTCATTAAATCATGTTTAATTTGGACTTCTCTGTGCATGCTCTTTGAGGTGGTGACCATAGACCTGCATTATATGACTGACAGACAAGAACGGTTTGACCTAAAAATATCAAAATTGAAACTACTGTGGAAACAAAGACACCTACATCTTGGATGCCCTTGAGTTAAGCTAAAACATACCAAAAATTAATTTCAAAGTGAACTATCCCTTTAAAACATGTATTGGACAAGCAGTCTACTAGTCAATGTAAACATCAAGAGATCCAGGGTTAAAGGGATAGTTCAACCAAAAATGAAAAAAAATGTAATTTACTCACCCGCACTTTCGTTCATCCTCGAAACAGAAATGAAGATCTTTTTAATGAATTCTGAAAGATTTCTGTCCCTCCATTGACAGTCCGTGCAACTACCATTTTGATATTTCAAAGTTTCAATCACATTATGTATAAACATTGAACCGCATTGGTTCTCGCACTTCAAGCAAGAATGCTTGAGCATTACTATATCTGATGTGTTTCGATTAATGTCTATATGTGAATAAAATCATCAAAAGTTAAATCGGTTCATCATATAATCGTGTCTCTTCAGCTACGATCTTTATACAAACGTTTTGAAGCGTCAAAGTGGGAGTTGCTAGGACTGTCAATGGAGGGACAGAAATCTTTAAAAATGTTTTAAAGATGAACTAAAGTCTTACTAAAGTTTGAAATGACATGAGGGTGAGTAAATGATGACAATTTTCATTTTTGAGAGAACTAACCCTTTAAAAGGATATGGTGAATTATAGTGAACTATCCCTTTAAGGCCAATGCCATAAATAATAAACAAATAATATCATTAGATATTCTAAGGCTAGGTCTGGTTATTGGAGCTCTGCTATATATATATATATAAATACTAAAAGCTTTTTAAGACAATATTGTAAATATAATCAGTCCGTCTGAAAGTACAGATCTCTTTTGAGAGATACATTTTCTGCGACTAATTGTTTAAAATGAATGGGATCTTATCCAGAAAGCGCTTATAAAAGCTTTTCATGAAAAATAAACCGTAGCATGGTGGTGAAAAGCTTTTATTTCAAGCTGCCCTGTTGCTGGATCACTGTCGTTCTGTTGGCGTAGCTTAATGTCTGGCACCATGTCTAACATTGGTCTTTACAATTACATTTTATGAGAAATATTTAGAAAAATACACGCAGAAATGCAATCGTATGGCATGTAGAGGTCCAAAAAAAATTACTTCACCATTGATATTTACCGGTTTGTGGCCCAAGAACTGAAACGTCAATTTCCAATTAATTAATTTATCTGCAATTTACTGTAAACCATCTGAAAGAACAAACATTTTCCTCTAGTTTATGTACAAGGTACACCAATAAACCATGTGGATTGGAACCTCCATCAGGAGCTTCATCTGTATGTCTCTATTCAACTGTCACGTTTGCTTAACTCGCCGTGTGAAAGTCTCTTCAAGTTTGTCGGAAATGGACTGCATCTGTACTCTTGATGATGACGACGTGATGAAGGTTTCTATGTTTCTGTTCATGGACCCTTGATGTTGACGGACTTCTTCCCGCCAACCAGGTAGAGAGGTTGAGGCCTGTAGCAGTTTGAAGGATCACAAAGCCCTGGAGGACCCGGGGTTCCTCTGGCTCCAGGGGTTCCTGGGGTCCCGGGCACACCGGCCTCTCCTCTGGCACCATCTGCCCCGTCCTTGCCGATGCCAGGCTTGCCAGCTGGTCCTGTTTTAATGAAATCAGACTTGATAAGGAAGGTTTTTGAAAATGTGACTACAAAATATAGTACAGTCTAAATATCTAATCCGTATATAGAACTATCAACAGTTTGTTCCAGTCTAAAATATCTATAGCTTTTGGAGTGGTTGAGGTTTAGCATGTTGTACCTTGAGGTCCGGGTTCTCCATGGATTCCTGGAATTCCAATTCCCTTATCTCCCTTGTCACCTTTTAGTCCTGCATCACCTACACAAATGCATAAACATAAAAAGCATTAGATAATACAATAGATCACTTTATAGACATTTATATAGTACAATTAATATGCAATTCAATATTCAAATCGCTTTACAAAAAAGGGTCAGATAATCATAATTAGAATCAGATAATATTAGGATAGTTTGCTATACACCCTTTGTACAGTACAGATTTTTTGCCGTATTCATGTATTTACATGGTACTTTTAGTTACACTAACAATTAAAAGTTTGGGATAATTTAATAATGTGAATTCAAAGTAGCTGTTTGTTTTCTATTTGAATATATTATAAAATGTAATTTATTCCTGTGATCAAAGCTGAATTTTCAGCATCATTACTCCAGTCTTCAGTGTCACATGATCCCTCAGAAATCATTCTAATATGATGATTTCCAGCTCAAGAAACATTTATGATTATCAATGTTGAAAACATTGCGGTTTTATATTTTTTTTGAAACTGACACATTTATTCAGGATTCTTTGATGAATAGAAAGTACAAACAAACAGCATTTATTTGAAATAGATTTTTTTTTTAATCTTTACTGTCACTTTTGATCAATTTTATCCATAGTTGCTAAAAAAAATAGATAGATTTCTTTCAAAGAAAAAAAAAATTTGAAACTTTTGTTAGTGAAACAAGATGGTAAATTGCAAAGTGATAATCTGTAAAATGCTGATACAACATTTCACATTTAATGTTGAAATGAATTAATAATTAGTCAAATGCCCATTAGTACATGTATATAGACTAATACTGCTTATACCAACATGAACCAACGTTGTCTGGGTGGTAATAGTGTAGTTTAAATAGTTCTTACATTAGTGAATCAGGAGTATTCGATCATTCTATCTATTTTAAGCTCTTATGAGAAAAACCTCTGTGAGACTTCTGACATTTATACGGTCAAAAATCCCTGCTAGGCATCATTGTTCACAGAATGCTAGAACATTTTCCTCAGGAGATGCATTAATAATCTTCAATAATCATGTTGATATCCTCTGAGGTTCTGCCGAAATAAGAGGAAGATTGAGATGCAGTCGGGGGCTTTTCTAATCATCCTGTTATTGCTCCTCAATCTCTGTCTCATTAGCAAGCGTAGCGTTCCTCCTCGGCTCGCTGGCAATTAGCGCAGACAGCACACACTGTACAACAGCCTCCGCTTGACAAAACAACTGCAACGCTTCACATTCTGGAGGCTGTTAACCCTTGATTGACCAAAAACTGTTTTTTCTTGACAATTTACAAGTTCAAGTGATTTTAAACCATTCAAGCGCAAGAAGAGAACCCGATCGCGCTGTTATCTGTGAGTAGGCCTACAGCCACACACACCTGAAGTGCGCACACACCAGAGGTGTAAAGTCCAGGTTCAGAAAGTAAAAGTCCTCCTCAGTATTTTGTTCCAATCGCCTGGATTTGCTAATTAGCAGTTTTTCAGCCAGGAGATAGAACTAATTAGTGAAATCAGCTGGGTGAGTTCATGGGTGGAATAAACATATGGCCGGACTTTTACTTTATGACCCCCGGACTTTACACCTCACACACACACACAGAGAGAGAGAGGCACGCACACGAAGATCAGATCACGCACGAACACCGAATTGACTCCTCTTTCACGTCTCCTATCGCTTGACAGACTCATAAACACAAAATGTTAAAATACCCGTCTTGGCAAGTATTGTCATAAACACAGTCGGTTATGTGTTAAGTGAACGTAAACAGTTGAGAAAGAAATCGGATGTGTATCATTATATTGGATCCGTTCATTAGGTCTTAAAGTGACAGCAGCCTGTACAAATCTGATGATGTCTGTGTCATTAATGTTGACCAAACAACAAAACACATCTTTAACAAAGATTAATCTATACTTAATTTATACAGTTATACAATTTTACATTCAATGATTACATTTTTGTACCTGAATACTGTTAGACCGTACTTTATTTGTTACCTTTGTTATATTGTATTTGTCAATGCTTGTAATGTGTGTATTTGTTCTTATTTTATTACTGACTGTTCACTTGTCTTTAAGAATGTTTCATTATTAAAAGCTAGATCTTCGCTGTGGTATCGAAGCACTCAAAAAGTGGGCGTTAAGTAATAAATGAAAAGCAAAGTTACATTACCCACCCACACTGATCCGAAAAATGATCCGATTCGTGACTCAAAAACGGTAATATAATCAGAACCGTGAGTTTAGTGATCCGTTGCACGCCTAATAAAAATGGTATTTATGCTGTGAAATCTTTAATGATTTTTTTATAAGGTAAATATAATTTGCATGATGCAGCTGAAGCTTAACGCAATATCAAGAACGTTTGATCTTGAGAATTTTTAAGAAAAATAAAAAGATGCTTGAATCAAAGGCTCACTGCATCCTCAAGAGCTTAGCTTTAATTCAGCTGACAGCAGAGCACTATTTGAAACAGTGATACATGGTTTGGAAATATCATAAGCAGCGAGTAAAATCAATGGTACCTTTGACTCCTGGTTTTCCAGGAAGGCCATAGTATCCTTGAGGCCCCTTGTGGCCCATCATTCCTCTGGGTCCGGCTTCTCCAGCAGGACCTGCTGGTCCCGGCGGTCCAGCTGGCCCCGTGAGTCCTGGACTTCCAGGGGCTCCAATGGCCAGAGGTTTCTTGGCTAGTTCCTTCTTATAGGCATCTAAATGTTCTGTTTGGTACAATACAATGTTACAGTTAAGTTGCCATTTAAAAAGAAAAAAATACAATTGATGTAGGTCAGGGGTGCCCAATCCTGTTCCTGGAGATCTACCTACCCCTATCTACCTCTAACACACCTGTCTGTAATCATCAAGTGCTCCTGAAGATGAAGTTCAGGTGTGTTTGATCGGGGTTGGAGCAGGAAGATAGATCTTCAGGAACTGAATTGGGCATCCGTGAGGTGATGAGGGTACGTTTACACGACAACGATTTACTAAAAATGGAAACGTTTTTTCCTTTGCATTTTTCGTGTACAGACGACACCATTGTCGAAACGATCTGATCTGCAAAAACGACTGAAAATGCTGTATTGGCCGTGTAGTTGGCGATGTCACTTTGTAAAGCAACACTATAACCCTACAAGCATGCGCATTACGCCACCGTTTTCACAAATTCACGTTTTTGTAGTTTACACAAACAATAACGGTATTGTTTTCAAAAACGTGCACTTTGAAACCCGTTTTTAAAAGTTTGTGTTTTCAGGCCGCCAAAAACGCCGTTGTCATGTAAATGAACAGCCAAAACGCATAAAAGGTTTTCCCTTTTTAGTTGAAAACGTTGTCGTGTAAACAGCCCTTGAAACAGCATCTCGAACAAGAAAAAAATGTAGGGTGGGAATTGTTTTTGTCTGTCAGTAATTGTTGGGATAGATGTGGTTTGCTATTGGTCGATCTCATGTGAGTGACAGGTTGCCCCGCCCTCGTGCCAGAGAACACGACATCAGAGAAGAGATGTTGATGCAAGAGGGAGAGGAAGTTATTTTGATAAAAGATTACGAGGGCACATGAATGAAAAAAATAATAAAAAATGTATGTGCACTTATAAAATCCTTTACAATAAAAATACTGCAATTTTCCATTATTATTATTATTTTTTATTTCATGGTGACTTTAACTGATAAAGATGTCGTACCTTCAACAATAACTGAACAAATCTCACGGATCTTCTCGTCATTCGTCTTGGGCCCCTTTTAAAAACAAATTTTTACAACAACATCAGCAACAACTGCACAGAAAGCAGAAGCAACGCACTGTCCAGTCAAAGATGAAAGTGAACATATAGCAATGTACTGACAGGTAGACCTCTGGGACCAGGGGATCCTGTTAGGCCTCGTTCCCCCTCCAGACCTCTGGCTCCCTGGGGTCCCGTCAGACCCTCATGGCCTGGCTGTCCTGGACGACCATCAGCTCCTGTAGCTCCTCTCTGGCCTTTCTCTCCACGCTTAGATAAAACAAAGAATGAGAAGATAAAACAAACATCCAACAAAAGCAATAATTTGTATTTCCTGAAGGAAAAGTTTTACAGTAATTTTGTGGTAAGTTTAGTTTTTTTTTTTATTCTACATATTTATATACACACACACACACACAATTGATTTTTTTTCACAGTCCTAGTTTACACACATATACATATATATATATATATATATATATATATATATATATACACACACATACAATAATTTATTTTATTTGATGATTTATTATAAAAAATATTGTTATATCATTTATTTCATATTATTGGTTTATTTTATATATAGAAATATTTAGATTTTAAAATTACATCTTTGTTTGTTATTCTACAATACGCCTTGAATGAATGTTTAAGTGGCACGCTTACCTCTCCCTTGATTCCAGTAATACCCGGAGGCCCCTGTAAACCATTATTAAAAACCATCACACTACTGTACACACACTGGAATACCATAATTAGAGGGTGTGACTGGGTATGCTGCTATAAATATGGCGAACCTGATCACCCTTCACGCCTGGTTCTCCCGAAACACCTGGATCTCCCTGTAGAACGAAGAGAGAGAAAGATATTAGTGTAAAATTACACGGTATTCAAGTGCAGGAAGCAGCAGGTGTTTAATACGGTCACTGAGTGCATAGTTTGACTGGGGCATTTTAATTTACCTCACTTCCTTTGGGACCGACGGGACCCATTGGACCCTGAAAGAACAGGAAAAAAAAATGACATGATCACACACAGCGGACAATAATGTCTGCTCTGTTGTGATTATTACAATAAACAATGATCACACCTGGTCTCCTTTATGACCCGTGTGACCCTTGATTCCACGGGGACCCATGAGTCCTTGGTCACCTTTATCTCCCTGCGGAAGTAGTCAAAATAATAATGAAATACTGTATGAATAACAATGTATAATTGTACAGCGCTTCACCTAATAATTGCCTTTTATTAGTACTAGTCACACATATACTGTAATTAATTATACTAATTGGGGGTGGGGGTTTTCATCTGGAAATGGGTTTTTGCAGGATGGGATGTCTGTAAATGCTTGGATTTACATGCAAACGTATGCAACAGGGTTAGTATCTATCAATACACTTTTTTTTTTTGCACACTAACATAAAACTTGCTCACATGTACTGTCTTTGCCATCTCCAGCAAAGTACATAGGTTTACTGCATAGAATAAGTATGCATATTGGATAACACAGTCATTAAGATCCATAATCAAACCAACGGGTCTGTGTCCAACCCACCTGGATTCCTTGTGGGCCCATTGAGCCGACTGGACCCTGTTTTCCCGTTTCACCCTGAGGAGGACAAGTTTGTTGATTAATTGGATGCATTTTTCAACAAATTGTACATGAATTGTAATCTCAGGACAGAATGGTGTGCACCAAAGGAAAAAAAAATCTGAATTATATGTATTTCTGAATTATGTTTTTATTACAGTGGATCCTTTGGCTCCTGGAGTTCCATCTTCTCCTGCTGGTCCAAGTGCTCCCTAAAATATAACATTAACATGATTATAACTCATAAAAAAAAAAAAAACATGCGTACAAGTGTAAAAAAACAAAACAAAAACATTATACTCACATCTTTACCAGGAAGCCCAATTGGACCAGTCGGCCCTACAGCACCAATATCACCCTGTAATAGAAAGAGTGTAATTGCTTGCTATGGCATCACTGTTTTAAAATTTAAATGAGATTCAGCATATATTATTTTTTTATGTAATGATGTTAACCTTTTGGCCTGCAGGCCCCACGAGTCCCTGTTTTCCTGGCAAGCCCTAAATTTGAGATGCAATATTGTTAAGTCAAGGTGAGTCACAGATTACAAATTATAGTGTGCAAAATGTCATAGCTGATAGCTTTAATATACAGTATATAATATAATAATATAATCTAATTAGATTAATATAATGTAATTACAAGTATATCTGATTACATAATCCAGATTAAATATAATCAGTCACTACCCAGCACTGCGCACATGCACATAAATATACATTGATTAACTCACTGGAATTCCCACAATTCCTCTGACACCAAGGGCTCCGGGCAGACCTGGGTCTCCCTGTCAAGCAGACAGCAAAATCTCAAAATCTTCCTAAGTTTTTATCATTGAACGAGCCAGATTTAAGAAAACAATATGCATTTTAATTAACAAAAAAGGTCAAATACAGCATCATAAAAACTGGATATGCATGCAGTGTAGCAGGTACAAATGGAAATGTTTTTCCATGAAGTTTGCATCATCATAAACCATTGAATCATCATCATAAGTCACCTTCTCTCCAGTAGCTCCTGCTGCTCCATCAGATCCATGCTTTCCTGGCTCACCCTGCACATAACATCCTCTTCATCATTATTAAAGTTATCATAGACATTTCAAATAACTCTTTCATTACATAATTATTATCATTTTGAGCATAAAACTACTGAGAACTGATTAATCCGTGACTCACAGTGTCACCCTTGGCACCCGCAGCTCCTTTCTCTCCCGGCGCTCCGATCGCACCCTAAAACAACGCATTATGATTAGTCAGAAAGAAACCAGGTACCTTTAAATGGTTTTTGCTGATTTTGCTCAATTCATAGTGTTCTTGAGTAGGGTAGATCATACGGACAAGCAATAACTCACATCATCTCCTTTAGGCCCAAGATGTCCCTGTCGCCCTCTGATGCCTTCAACACCCTGTTAAGACACATACATATTCATTTACTTCACTAAACTCAATATAGAATTCATTATCTGTACAAAATAACTGTTAGTTGACCAACTGCACTCAAATTTGCTGCATCCTGGGTTAGCCCTACGGAGTGTCTATTTACACCAAGAGCAAATAGCCCACCTTGTTGGCCGAGGCTATTTACACTAACTCCGCCCACCATTATCTGATTGGGCCAGACGAAATGACCAAATTAGCTTTTGACTTGGCCAACCCGAGTTTGAATCCATCTTTTAACTCATTCTTCTCCCTTTTCCCATCACATATCAGCTCAAAAATATTCGAAAAGCGTAAATAAAGAGCATAACGGGTGTAGAATAGCTGGAATATAGTGTTTAATGGGTAGGTGTAGTGGTGGGCTTTAGAGACAGGGACAAGAAATGTCCCCAATAAAGCAGCATCCATTTATGATTTTAATAAATACAATCAAATAAACTGAATATGTTGTTATTATTGCACTGTTTTATAATATACTACAATACACTGAGGTGCAAATAGTATCTGCCACTATTTGCCCTAAGTAAAAATAGCATCGTACTAATATTTACACTTAAATACATTTACACTTAATTTTGATGGTCCATTTTAGACATTCTACTAACTATAAGTAACTTTGCAACTACATGTCAATTAACTCTCATTAGAGTATTAGTAGGCTGTAGCAGACTGCTGTTCCAACGCCATCTCACGACCAATTTTTACGAATTCGTACGAGTGATTAAAAGGTGGCTAATTCGTACGAATTCGTACGACCTCACTCGTACAAATTCGTACGATTCGTCTAAACCCACGTGACGGGTAGGTTTAGGGGCGGGGTCAGGGGTAGGTCATTCTTACGAATTCATACAAATTTGGTAACTCGTAAAATATGTACGAATTAGCAAAAATCGTACGAATTTGTACGAGTGAGGTCGTATGAATTCGTACGAATTAGCCACCTCATAAAATTCGTACGAATTGCCGTGAGATCGGGTTGGGTGTTCGGGTTAGTAGAATAAGTTGACATGTAGGTGCAAAGCTACTTATAGTCAGTAAAATGTCTGTTGGGGGAGCATCATAATAAAGAGTTAGCAGATATTAAGCAGACAGTTTACTCATACTCTAATGAGAGTTAGTTGACATGTAGTTGCAAAGTTACTTGTAGTTAGTATAATGTCCAAAGTGGAGCATCGAAATAAAGTGTTACCGAAAACACTGCTATTTTTACTTAGCATAAATTTAAGGCAGCGATAGATGCTATTTACACTTAGTAACGCTGAAAATGTATTAATTAAATTTGTTAATTTATTATATACAATATATTATTATTATATTAATATATTATTTAAAATAAATATAGATATTGTAATTATATTATTTTTAGTTTAGTATTTATTTAACTCATTTATGCACTCGTGATGCCACAGGACTGTTCTCTATCTCCCTAAAATAGCTTGATATCATCTTAAAATCTTGCTTTTATATCCTATAAGCTCTGTTGAACTCCATTTCCACTAGACTAGCTTGCTGAACAGTCTTTTCTCATGAATATCAGATAAAGTCATAAATCATCTGTGCTTTGATGCCAGACTTTAGTTCAGAACGACAGTGTATATTTGATTTTTTTTTTTTTAAATTTGTGAAACACTGCTCACGTACTGGGGATCCTGGTGGTCCGGTGGGTCCTGGGATCCCGTTGAATCCAGGAGGACCCTGCAGACATGAAACAGACAGGCTAAAACTTTACCAAAAGTTCATTGTGCTCAGCTGGAAGAATGACATTTCTATTGCTTTTGTGTTATCACACAAGCCTAAAATATTATTCCCTGCATACATTATGCTCACACAGCAGTTTTAATCTGTACGATCACTTCAGATGTTAATTGATTGGCTTTATTGAGCTTTAAACAAATGTAATAATTATGTCATGCATTGATCGGGCTGGAGGACATTGCTCTGCAAGCGTTCCTCTGGTTTCTTGCTCTTTCCTCATCTGATGCAGATGAAGAAGATGTTTTAAGTCTTACCCGATCTCCTTTATCGCCATGAGGTCCAGGGAATCCGATAGGACCTCGCTGACCCTGCAGGGAATTTGAGTAAACACTATGACAATGTGTCAAAGAGATATTCTTGTGGTGACAGATAATATTAAAAAGTTGAATGCATCTAAGCCTACAACGAATAAACAAAGTCTTCATACATCATCTCCTGCACGTCCAGGAGGACCTGACTCTCCAGCGGTCCCTCGCTCTCCCTGTAAATAAAGAAGAAAATGATGCCAGTGTTTGTTGATTAATCAATCTGAAGAGCTTGTCTATAGCCGTTTCTAGGTTTTCATGATTTCCATTACACGAGAGTAGATGTTAAAACTTCATGCTGATTTGTACTCGGCTTTCGCCAAGATAAGCAAAACTAAGACGTAGCTTTACAGTAAACTATGCTTCTCCATCCATTTACGCTTCTTTCCATAAGGTGGTGTGACTCCCCTTCTGTCCGGCGTTAATGGCAGCAGTGTACTTGGGGCGTCAGCGCACGCGACGGCTGCAACTACAGGACCAGCACGACAACCGTCTGGATTGAGCCGAGTAGGGGACATCTCTAGGGTCTTCAAGTGGGCACCTTCCGTCCTTAGTGTTTAGTCGATTAGCCCACGACACCTCAAGAGGGCTCGACAGTGACTGTGGCGTCCCAGAGTCACCCCCCTCCGTCCCCCACTCAACTCAGCCCAGCTTACTGACCTCTACATCCCTCCTGCTGCTGAGACCTAACCACAATCTCACAATCTCGCCGCAACCCGACCATACGCGCCAACCCGTTGACTAAGGCTGTCGAGCCCCACTGGTGCGTTAATATGCAGTTTCAGTGGCAACGGTTCCGTATGGCATACCACCTACCGCAAAACACAATATCTGCCCAACCACTCGTCATTCACGCAATATCCACAGGAACGTATACAAACAAACCAACAGACTCTTCAAGTTTTCAAGAATTCTACGAAACCGTAGCGTGGCGGCCTGTACACAGCCAGCTAGAATCTTTCCGTCTCAACCACAGCCAGTTGCTGCTCCTTTCTGCTGCTTCAGATAAGTTCTTTACTGTGCGACGCAACTCTTGGCCACTGAATCCGACGTCTCTGAGGAACCGGGTTGTAGAGTGTGCCACAAAACCTCGACAACCCACTTCCACTGGATAAACCTGGACTCTCCATCCTCGCTGTTCTGCTTCAGTGGCCAGATGAGTACCGCAGTTTCTTCCTCTCATATGCCTCATCTACAGCATCCTCCCATGGCACTGTTAACTCTATCAGTTGAACAATGCGTGCTGATCCAGACCACAAAACAATATCTGGTCGTAGGTTAGTGGTGGCAATCTCAGGTGGAAAAATAAGCCGTTGATCAAGATCAGCCAGCATCTTCCAGTCCCTAGCAGCTTCCAGTTGTCCTGGGCGAGAATTGGTGTTAACACCTTTTCTTGGTGGTTGCTCGCCTGGGCGGAGGAATATTGTCTTCTGCGTGTAATGTCTTGCTAGAACAGGTGGCAACTTATTGGTCATACTACGCTTGCCTACCAATGCTAAAGCCAAACATCGCAGTACTTGGTCATGGCGCCAAGTAAACCGACCTTGGCTAAGAGCCACCTTACATCCTGTCAAAATGTGCCTTAATGTGGCAGGTGATGAACACAAAGGACAAGAGGGATCCTCTCCTACCCAGAGGTTTAGGTTCTGCGGTGATGGGAGAACATCATATGTTGACCTAATAAGGAAACTGATCCTACTCTCTTCCATTGACCAAAGGTCTTGCCAGCCCATCTTACGTTGTTCCACACTCTCCCATCTCATCCACTCTCCCTGCTTGGCCTGGGAAATGGCCTTTATACACCTCATCCTCTCCTCCTGCTGTCGCACCTCGTTGACTACCAGCTTCCTCCTTTGAGCTGGGCCTGCCTTGTGCCATTTAGGAGGAGCTAAACTGAGCCCAAAACCCCCTCTTCCATGCTGTACCTGTCCCACGATATCCCTAATTTGAAGGGCAGCCTTTGCCTCTACTACAGATTTCTTTGCTGACCACTTTCTACCAGTTTTTAACACAGGGGCTGCCTCCCTTACACATTTGTCGCGTGACTCTACTAAGGTCATTTCCAGTCTGACCTTGGCACACTTGAACTCCTCGGTTAAAGCAGAGACTGGCAGCTGCAATATTCCTTTACTATAAAGTCCCGCTCTGCTGAGGCAGCGTGGAACTCCCAACCATTTCCTGATGTATGAACTTATCAACGCTTCCAGTTTATCCACTGTTGTCAAAGAAACGTCGTACACGGTCAGTGGCCACAGCAACCTCGGCAGTAGACCAAACTGAAAGCACCAGAGTTTTAGTTTACCAGGTAGAGCACAGCTGTTTATGCTCTTCAACCCTTCCACTGCTTGTCGTCTAACTTCTCCCACCCGAACTGTGTCCTTTAGATCCCCATCGTACCATCTCCCAAGACTCTTCACTGGCTTCTCAGAAACTGTTGGTATTGCCTCACCATTAATGAAGAAACATTTTTTCAAAGCACTCTTACCTTTTCACCCAGGATACCTGGCACACCGTCCACACCTGGAAGACCACGATGTCCCTGGCAGAGAGATTCAATTTAATAACACCTTCATTCATTAGAAAAGTAGTTGGTGTTTGGCCAAAAAAACGCTCTTTAGTGAGCAAACTGATGTACAGCTACTTTGGACAACATATTTCATCTTTGTGCCACATTCATCAATTTCTCCTCACCAAGACACATGATTAGAGGAATGATTCATGTCTGAAGCACAAGTTACGTGCCAAAGTTTATTACTTAGGGGTATGGACTCACCTTCATCCCTGGCAGACCAGGCAATCCCTGTGGTCCAGATGGGCATGTTGTCTGGCACTGCTAACAAAATGAGACACACAAACGCATCAGGTCTATTCATCACTAACTGCAGGATCAGACAGGAAGTGAAGAATAACTCAACCAGCCTGTAGCTCACCAGAGACATGCAAAAGGAGCACTGAAGATTGAAGATGAGGGAGCATAACACTGGAGCCGATTGTCAACTCTTAAAAAACATTTGCTGCATTTTCACGAGCCAATGATAAATTATAGTGCAAATATAGTGCACGTTGACATACAATCCAAGTTCTATATGTTGCATGCTGTATCTTTTTGTGTTTTAAGATATAGGCCTTTGGCAGAACATTTCTTGAATGCTGATGTGCAGGTTCGGTGTGTCCATGTGAAGCATAAATGTTATTAAAATCTAACAAGCACTCACAGTCTCCCCACTTCCCTCAGGGTTCCCAGCACCTTGTGGCCCCTACGGACAGCAGAAGGACAGCAGCGTAGTTTAGATTCAGACACACACTTAAGCAAAGCCCCTTTTAAAATCCTCAAAGGTTACAGCGTTCAGGACAGATCTGCGTGAAAGCTCTGCATTAGTTCTAAACCCTCTGAAAGCCAGAAGTCACCTGAACCAATTAAAGTAAGGGGTAAAAGCAGAGACAAAAAGTCTTAGGATGTATAAAGGTAGACAGTGAATTACAGTGAGTTTTAAATAACAGATAGCCGACGGCAAAACTTCAAGAGCCAAATTTGAAGTTTTGTATCTGTTAGTAGCCTATAGGTTGGGTTTGGTAATGCTAATGTACTGCTAAAAGTTGACGAAATTAATGACATTTGTAATGCAGTAATGTAATTGTAAATGTAGTCTAATGCAAATTTGGACAATAAAAGTACAGGAAAGTCTCCTCCCCCCCACCACCATATTACAATGCACTGTCACTGCCACCACAAAACAGATTTTTATTTTGTCTTGCGTTACAGATTTTTATTTTATCTTGCGTTACAGATTTTTATTTTGTCTTGTGTTACAAATTTTCATTTTATCTTGCGTTACAAATTTTCATTTTATCTTGTGTTACAAATTTTTATTTTATCTTGCGTTACAGATTTTCATTTTATCTTGTGTTACAGATTTTTATTTTATCTTGCGTTACAGATTTTTATTTTGTCTTGTGTTACAAATTTTCATTTTATCTTGCGTTACAGATTTTCATTTTATCTTGCGTTACAGATTTTTATTTTGTCTTGTGTTACAAATTTTCATTTTATCTTGCATTACAAATTTTCATTTTATCTTGTTACAAATTTTTATTTTATCTTGCGTTACAGATTTTTATTTTGTCTTGTGTTACAAATTTTCATTTTATCTTGCGTTACAAATGTTCATTTTATCTTGTGTTACAAATGTTTATTTTATCTTGCGTTACAGATTTTCATTTTGTCTTGTGTTACAGATTTTTATTTTATCTTGCGTTACAGATTTTTATTTTGTCTTGTGTTACAAATTTTCATTTTATCTTGCGTTACAGATTTTCATTTTATCTTGCGTTACAGATTTTTATTTTTTCTTGCGTTACAGTTTTTTTATTTTATCTTGCATTACAGATTTTTATTTTATCTTGTGTTACAAATTTTCATTTTATCTTACGTTACAGATTTTCATTTTGTCTTGTGTTACAGATTTTTATTTTATCTTACGTTACAGATTTTTATTTTATCTTGCGTTACAGATTTTTATTTTATCTTGTGTTACAGATTTTCATTTTCTCTTGTTACAGATTTTCATTTTTTGTCTTTTTTAATTTTAATTAATTTATTTTATTAATCAATGAATACATTTTGTATTAATACATTTATAGTCAATAAGTTAGTTGTTAACTGTTTTAGTTCAGTTTAAACAATAATTTTCTGTATTTTTACATTTTATTTGAATTTCTACAAATTTCTAGATTAAAATTCAATGATGTAAACAAAAACTCAATACAGTGAGACATAGACATAAACTCTAAAATTAAAACTCTACCATTGAGTGTTCTGGTTATATGGACACTAAACTAAATTAAGCCCATTACAGTATACGTTGCCTGAAAGTTGTTTGAAAACATTCGCCATATGTAAATTTGCTAAACTTATGAAATATATCAATGGTAGAAGCCGGTCTTACTGCTGGTCCTGGAGCTCCTGGTGGGCCTGGTGGTCCTGGGACCCCAAGTCCTCCTCTTGGTCCAGGAGGACCCTGGAAAAATATCATAAAGGATATTTATATTCTGGTAACAGAGACAATCAATAAAGCAATGACAACAAGAGCTAGATTAAGTATGAAAACCGATATGTAATGACAATTGTATACTGTAAAGGTGGCACAGAAGCGCTTCTGAAATGGCATTTAGGTGTCTTTACACAGACTGTTTAATGCAGCTTAAAGGTGGCATGAATGCATTTACACCGCAATTATAACTGTATACTTTGATACTAAGGGTTGAAGTGGGTCAGAGCAGGCATAATTTAATCAGGCTTTTATGCAGCACTACACAGAGATTTGAGCAGCCTTAACTCTTTAGCTATATTAAGATGCCTTAGTATTAATGCACTGCGTAACACTTTGAAAAGAATTCCGACCTCTGGTCCGATGTTTCCCTCATCTCCTGGAGTACCAGGCTTCCCTGGGGGGCCCTGCATGAGTGGAAAATAGCATTAAGAAGTGTAAATGTGAAATTAAAAGATGTGAGTGAGACTAATTACAGTAAAACCAGTTTTTTTGTTACATACTGGAGGCCCAACAGTCTCTGGTCCCTAGAAGAAGAAAAACACAATAACAACAGAATAAGTCAAACCTTCAAAATGCATAATTTGTCTAAAAAGCATGGTACAGTCGTTTTTGCTAAGTAAATAATCAAAAGCACAAGAAAACAATGATATGACAATGCAATGTCAATAGAACACGTCAACATCACAAAAACAAAAACATTTAGAATTTAACAGTGAAGCGCTTGTTTGCTTTCCAAAACGAGGAAAAGACTTACCGGGGGTCCGGCAGATCCAGGGAAACCAGGAAGACCCTACAACCCCCCAAAAAACAAATCTTAGCATAATGACATGAATTCACAGTCCCATTAAAATTTCACAACTTTTTTTTTTTGTTTTTTTTTTAAAATGTGTGCATTTTATGAAAGACTATTTTGCAGGTAAATAGTGAATTGTGAAGAATCTGAGAAAATGCATCATTTTATTGATTTCTCGCTGTTCCGCAATCATGGAATCATGAAAAACGGCAGGAAATGAATGTGAATTCAAACAGACAGTGAATTTAAGGGGTCATTCTGAGGTCTCTTACTCTTTCTCCCACTGGTCCTCGTGGCCCCATGGGGCCCATTGGTCCCTACACATATAGAAAGAGAACCAATTAACATCAAAGTAATTCATTTAGCACAATGAAATGAAACAGTTTGTGTGCTGCTATGAAACTGATTACACGTTATTGATCGTCTCATTGGTAACTCTTTGCAATAAGGTCCCATCGCATTAACTAACATATGAATATAATGAGCAATACATTTGTGATAGTATTTATTTTTGTTAACGTTCGTTAATAAAAGTACTACTATTCATTGTGCAGTTAACTAATATTACCAAATGGAACTTTATTGGAAAGTGTTATCGTCTCGTTTAGGTTGTGTTATTAATGTCATGTGTCTCAATACTAACCAATAGTCCTGGGACCCCCTGCAGTCCTCTCTGTCCTGGCAGTCCAACCTCGCCTCGATCTCCTTTACTGCCCTACGACACACACAGAAAGACAAAAACAGTTTCATCACCATTCAGCATCGACTGCAGCTGTTGCTAAGATATGGCGGAGCCCGGTGGGTCTATTCTAACATAACTAGTGATGCATCTGTCCTCATCTGATAGGACCAGAGTCAGCTCTGAGCAGCATTTCACCTATTTATGACACACCAGATGATGGTGCAATTCAACCACGCTTTCCCTAAATAGATATTGACGCAGGAAGCTGGATTGATTGGCTGTGTTTTGGATCTGGCAGCCTGTAAATGCATTTTCTCATTAGGAGTTATAATATAAAACTTGCTGTTTTAATGGGTATAGCGGTCAAGTTCAATAAAGGTAATATTCAATCTTACTGAATGAACGCCAAGTTTTTATACATGTTGTATAATACAATTCATGTGACACATAGGGCATTGTTCAAATATAGTTCTCAGAACTCTGTTCTCATTTTTTAAAATGAGCAGCGCAGATATCCCTTCTCAATTACTATTATTAGTACTTTTTTGTTGTAATTCAAACAGTATACTATTTTCTATAGAAAATGTTTAAAAGAACAAGATATACCTTTTTATACTGTGCATTTTCATATTGTGTTGCCTACTTATTTTGTAATACACACTTACAATTTTAGTGATTTTTATTAGAATTTATGTGTGTTTTATTTTTTTTTAAACAGAACACACACACACATATATATTATATATATACTGTTTTTTTTTCAGTACACAAATATAATCACAATATAGTTATATACAGTATATATATATATATATATATATATATATATATATTGTTTTCATTTTTAGTGTAGAAAAAAAACTTTGTAACAACTTCGTAGCATCCAAGCTATTTTTTGTGTGTTATAATAATAAGAATATTATTATATATCAGCTTTATAATTGTTAGACCTTACAAACTACGTTTTTTAGCTGGTTTAATTAAAAAAAGAGATAATATAATGATATATCAGCTTCATAATCTTTGTAGCTTACAAACTATTTATTTTTAGTGTTTAATAATAATAATAATAATAATAATAGATTTATGCATCATCTTTATAATCTGCTGTAGCAAAAATAATGATCAGCTCATCAGTATCGGTCAGTATCAATTTCAATATCAGTGCATCCCTTTTCCTAACTCTAGGACTAACTTTTAGAACAATGTCTCCCTGAAGATGTTGGAGATAAAGATGTTTCTTCAATTTTCCATACTTACCGGAGCTCCAGGGGTGCCCGGGGTGCCTGGAATACCCTGAAGAACAGAAGATTTTTTTTTGAGAAAAAAAAAAACTAGGTGCTAAAAAAACACAGTAAGTCAGTTAGTGAGACAGGACAGATGTGTCGACATAAGAAAATCTCCAATGAGCAACTCCTGCCTCCCTGAACAAGAGAATAAATCCCTAATGAGCTGGCCGGGACCAAAGAACAAACGTTTCATTAGCTTTTGTGGAAGACTGAGCTGCTTAAGTCTAAAAGGAACAATTCTAATGGAGGTTCATTAGACTTTTACTTCAGGACTGGATCACAGAAGATGAAAATACAAAAGAACACGAGTTAAAAAGTTCAAACTGATAATCATTTTGATTTGAGCATCGCTACAGTGAATGAATAGGAAAATCGAATCCTTTGTCGATTGTATAACTAAATATCTTGTTTAATTATGTTACGGCTAACATACAGTATATCATCATTACTGTATGTATTTTCTATTTTTCCCAAATAATAATAATTAATAGTAAATTAATAAGATAATAATAAAAATAAAAATAATGAAATGCATTCATTATTTAAAAAATATTGTTTTGCCATATTTGTGTTCAATATGCATCAGATCTACTGGTAATTTCTCATATAAACGTGAAGTTGACTACATTTCTAAGGCAACACACCCCAGACGAATAGGGTAAAAACAAAACGGATTTAAAAAAAAAAAACATACTTCCCCAGTTAATTGATTATATTAAGAATTGCACATATTTTTTGAATCCAATTTTTTCTGACATGCTTTTAAATATGCAAATGAGGCATTGTCTAATCAAATATGAGCTAATTTGCATCAATTTCCAGAATAGGAATCTTAGGAAAGGATAACACCAGGTTCGGAAAATCGGTTTTACAGAGGGGATTTTGCATAACTCCATAAATAAGAAAATACTGTCAACAGCCAGAAAAAGCCTTAAAATATATGCATAGTAACTGAAATCTACAGACACAAACAGATAAAGTACAAGAAAATAAAGACGTTTAGGGTTATTTGGACGTTTTCTTTCCACTAGTCTGAAAAACATGTTATGAAAAGCCAAATAGCCCAAAATCTCACAATTGTCTGTAGTGTCTTGCTTTCATTTACAGTAGTCATGTTTATATTGAACAGAAAGACATACGTCTCTCCCGTCTCTGCCATCTTCTCCTGTGGGTCCACGAGGCCCCTCAGGGCCCTCAGGGCCGGGGGGACCAGGGATTGGCTTGGGATCCGGCTGTAAAGTGTTGAAGGAGTAAAAGAAGGAAAACGATGAGTAAATGTAAACATGAAATGTTTTAGAATCCTTTTTATCATTTGCTTTGGTCACAAATAATCTGTTTCATTAAACAAAATCAATATCCGGAAAGGCTGCAAATAATCTCTCTCTCTCCAGGGACCGTAAACAATTACTTTAACACAATAAAGAATAAAATGTAAATCATTATCTCTCTGCCGCCGGCTTCTCTTTATTAGCTTAAGCTTCAAGCGAGCCAAGGAAATTTAGAAAGTAACTGTATTCTTTCAAGGATGATTTCGTGAAATTTCAAAGAAATTTCTTAATAAAATATCACATTATTAACCTTGTGGTGTTAATAATCTCATATATAAATGCATAAAAGCTGTTCCGGGTCATGTTTTGTGGATTGCAGTAAGTATAGCAGGTAGCAATGAGTCACTTCAGCAACAAAGCATTGTAGTAGATTATTTGCTAAAAATAATAATGATAAATTAAAGAAAAACAAAGTAAAAAAAATCAAATACCTCAGCATTGGCATACATCTGAAGAAGCGAGAGAGAGAGAGAGAGAGAGAGAGAGAGAGAGAGAGAGAGAGAGAGAGAGAGAGAGAGAGAGAGAGAGAGAGAGAGAGAGAGAGAGAGAGAGAGAGAGAGAGAGAGAGAGAGAGAGAATTAAGATTATTGCAGAGTTAGTGAAAGTGAAACCCCTTCACCAAAAAGAGAAAGCACACCTGTAGATGGCGCCACAACATGCGGCCTACGATAGCACCCCGCTGGCAAACTCGTCAAAAAACAAAGCAAATGCGTGAATGCCGACATTGACGTCAACCGTTAAGTGGCGAAGTGAGATGTTGAGGCAACTAGCGTTTCCAGTCGGCCATAGCAATAAACTCGATATTGTTAAGGTTGTACCTTGGTTATGCAATGCATATATTAGAATGAAAGTAATGCTATTGATAATAATTTATTCAAAATTGTGACTAAAGTCTTAAATTGTACAATTGTATTGACAGTTTACTGCTTAAAACCATCTTTGACCAGCTTAAGGTGGTTTGATGGTCTTTGCATCCAGTTTTGGATGCTTGCTGATGAGGGTAAAAAAGCAGCCAAACCACCTTTCAGCCTTTCAGCAGGGAGCTGACTTGATTTTTCCATATTTAAGTTGTTAAACATAACAACAAAAAAGATTGTTTTCTCATTTAAGACAAACAGGAAGTGATGAAAGCATACCTCAGTCAGAGGAAGTTCCGTGCAGCTCTCTCTCTGAGCTCTCTTTGGGTCACAGTGAATCAGCATCCACTGCAACTCAAACTGGAAAACATAAAACAACCAAGTTACTGCTTTATTTGTACAGTAACTACAACAACTGCTTCGTGTTGAACATGAAAAGTGATGCACAGTCTCTTGTAAGTTCTCTTCATAAATAAATAAATGCATAATCCAGCCTACAGTATATGCTCATCCTGTATATTCGTGATTAAAAATGAAAATATGAATGAATACAAAAGCTATGAAATGACAGGTAATAATAGATTATGACAGAATTTTTATGACCCTGTCTGTTAAAATGAAAGTCTAACGCAACCACTGGACTACATTTACAAATCCCTCCGACCACAAACCTTATTTGATTTACATATGCATTTTCAGACTTATTTTTATCCGTCCTTTGGACAGGAAGTGACAAGGTGCTGAGGTTCAGTAATCTGGCAGTTTCAGTGTGACAGTTACACAGACCGACAGTCACATTTATCACAGGTACAGACTGTAACAGGATGTGATGGATTTGGCAGGTGTGGGGTGACAGTAACATTCATCAAATACAGCAGAGATCAAAACAACTGAATTAACCCTTTCAAACATGTTCAATATTAGTTCTTATAAGTCTTTGTTACCTATTTAAAATGCCATTTAAATTATTCATATTAAAGCAAAATCAAATCTTAACATCTTAACAAGGTATATGTCTGAACACAGTGATATTAAAGGGGCACTAAGTATTTTTGGTCACATTTTATTTTGAGGTGTCTTTGTTACAGTGTAATTATACATTTAAGTACCGAGTAATATGAATTAACTAGATCTACTTACTATTAGGGATGTCACGGTACCAAAATTCCAGTAGTCGGTACCGATACCATTAAAATTTTACGGTTCTCGGTACCAATTTCGGTACCACAGCAAAATCAGTTTGAACTATTTTTCCAGTCTATTTAACCATTTGAAAAAAAAAATTAAATTCAATTATTTATGATGGTAAATTTATGAAAGCATTGAAGGCTACATTCTGTTTAAACGAAAATATTGATGACATTGAGAAATATTGCTTATAAAAAAATCAAGGGAAAAATAAGCAACCTTCTATGCACACATTATTATTAGTAGTAGTAGTAGTATTTTTAATTAATGGAGACGTAGTTAAATCTATTGTACAGTAGCCTAATATATTTATTTCTGTCAATTTCTTTGTTAAACCAAACTTTTATTTTGACGGGTTGCCGTGAAGACCTTTGAGTTTCTGTGCGTGTATGATATGACGATAGTTTTTCTCAAATGAAACGATAAAGTGCTCATGAAGTGACTCTCAGAGATGAATTGAATCATGAATCATGTCATCATATCGTGAGGCAGCAGAGACGGAAAATAGCGCGAGCGTCACTCGACTCGTGCTTCAGTGTGTGTGTGTGTGTGTGTGTGTGTGAGGTAACGTTAAATGAAACCGCGCGTCTGCGCCGTTCATTCACACAGAGACAAGCAGAACACGCAGGGGTAATATTTAAATAGTCTTTTTTCATTTTAATATACACAGACACCACATCAGCAGCGCTGCCGGTCGCCATGTCTCAGCGCTTTCATGAAGAGGACGCAACTTCACGCCCTTCGCGCATGCATGCGCATCCAGAACCGGGTTTGACCGGATACTCGGTACCACCGGTACTTGGTACCGTGACGTTTAAATTTTTTTAGTACCGACTTGGTACCGAAGTACCGAATATTTTGACAACACTACTTACTATAGGATTAGGGTTTGGTTTAGGGTTAGTTGCACGTAATTATGCATAAGTTATAGCTATTATTAGTAACATGTAATAATCTAATAAGGACACTGTAAAATAAAGTGTTACCATATTTTTTTGTTATTGGCCAATGCAACACAGATAGAGAGATAGATAAATAAATAAAATAAATACATAAATAGCCAATGTAATACATTTTTCTGTATTTCTACATCTACATGAAATTCATCTTATGTGAGTGTGAATCATTTAAATGTCAAAAGTAAACTTAGTTTCTTAATGAATAAATTATTATCATCAACAATAACAACATATTAATAATAAATACTAAAGTAATTTTTTTGCAAGTATTTTTTATATAATCTAAATCTATATGCAATACATTATGAGACATTTTAAACATATCTGTCAAAAGCATGCTATTCATTTATTTCTTATAAATAAATAATGCATTTTATTTTTCTATATCATGTACATCTCATGGGACTCTATATTTTAAACATATCTGTCAAAAGAATAAATAAATATATAAAAATAAATAAATAAATAAAAGCGCTAATGATGAAACTGTTGCTCTCACCACTACAGAGGTGTTGGGATCAGAATCCAGTCTTCCGATGAGAGTGTCTCCCTCTGTGTTGACATAGCCTTTCCTCTTGATGGGCTTCTGGTCCACCGGGTGACAGTCCACGTACAGCGTCACCAGCTCCTTCTCCACGCCAACCATCACCTTGTGCCATTTAGTGTTGAAGAGGACAGAGAGGCCCGGAAAGGTGACGGTCTGGACGTCTCCTTCTATAGTGGTGAGGAAGAACTCCAGGGCCTGCTGGTCTCCATTGAGACGCATGCCTGCCTGCTTCAAGCCGTCTTCATCCACCACCTGCCAGATGTTCCACACCTTGTTCACGGTGTTCTTGATCATGCGGAAGGTGGTCATGAAGGAATACTCATCCGGAAAGCCTCTTGGAAAGTTCAGCCTGGTGGGAAACAAATACGGATATTTATTAAAGGTCCCATATTGTACACCTTTCTGGAGGTTTATTTGAGGTATTTATGTCCTTAAGAATATAAATGTGCGGTATAAGTACCAAAAACCATCTCAATATATTTTTTTATTAAGAACAGGTCGATTTTGGCCTGTCTAATTAATATTCATGAGCCTCTCTTGTGATTGGCTTGTTGTTTTCTGAGTGACGCACGGCCAGGCCAACCACAGGTAACTAGGGTCATGTATGCTGTAGGGTCATGGATGCTCACAAGTAAGGTAAATAAAACACCTGTAATGATGGGCATTGCTGAGGGAAATGTTATCCGGCCTTATATGTTCGAGCCGGACTCAGACCCCGAATCGGGACAACCAACCACCTCCTCAAACGCGCTAACAAAAGGATGTTTCAGAATGGAAATTAATGTTTTGGGTTTTTTCGGCTTTATTGTAAGAGTATTATAATTACCATTACATCAATGCTGCACGCAGATTTACCGTTAACGCTAATTTAAACTGTCTGTAAACAAACTTTTGAAATACTTTACCCATGCAAGGACACTTAACGTTAGTTTCTGTTAGCAAATCAAAAGACACAGAGACTGAGTGAACTCAATCTCACCGTCTTTAACTCAATAAAAACAACTAAGGAAAACAAACAACGTATTTTGTCTTGTTTCCAACAGATATTCTATCAAAGCTTGTGGCAACCATAGACTGTACAAAACAAGACGTCGGCATCAACTTACCAACACGTTAGTGTTGCATATCCGTTTACAAACTATAATTTTAGATTATGCTCCATAATGTAACATAAAATGTGTTAGAAGTTTATTTACGGGTTATGAATTTGAGGTTGGGCCCAATAATGTAGGGACTGCAGCATCTTTGATGAGTAGCTTCTTTGAAAAAGCGGCATTGAACTGTGCCAGACTGACGAAGCAGTCGCACAAATGTGCAGAACAGACGACTAAGGTCGAACTAAACTGCTGTGGTATTTAAATATTAGCCACTGGTCTCTTATATTAATGTTGTTCGGAAGCAATAATGTAGTTTCCTGACATCCATCGACTGAACAGCGTTTTCTCGGCATGTTTCCGTGTTGTTGTTGCTCAGCAACGATGTTGTCTGGAGTTGGGCAAAAGGAGGGAGGGATGGTGGGCAGTGCTCGGGGTGATGACTGAAGGCGGTGACTGAGTAGTTCAGACGTCACATTTATACGGAAGTCACAACGGCTTGTGAAAAGGCACTACTTTATGCAGGCTGTGTGCATTTGTCTGTGGATTGAAACTTATGTTTTAGTTACATAGCCCCTAGACCTCTGTTATCTTGAAAAAAGCCAGGAAATTTCAGTTTTGACAATATGGGACCTTTAAATATTTGTTTCTTAATACAGATTGCTTTTTTTATCACAAATGGATTGCAGAAGGCAACCAAGATCCGTCAGTGCCGTTAGATACAATGTGTATCTCTGTTATATCATGGATGCGACCAAGCAAATGTAAGTTACCTAATATTATATAAAAAAAGGTTTAGAAGCCAACTTTAAAGTTTTAAATATATATTTTTAATCTATATTAATATTGAGGTATGGTCTGAGGGCAAGTGGCTTTAGTGAAAGTGAAAAAACAACTAAATAAAATAAAATAAAGGTCCATTTGAAATGATACATTTGTGTTAAAAACATTCTAGTGATTCATTTAATAAAAATTGTTAAAAACTTGTCTCATTAAAAAAAAAATGTGGGGGAAAAAAACAAGGTTTAGAAACTTGTTTCAAATGTTTAAATATATAATTAAATCTATATGAATATTGAGCTATGGCCTGTGGGTGGGTGGTTTTAGTTAAAATGTATCAAATAAAATAAAATAAACAAATAAATAAATAAAAAAATAAAATACATAAAAAAAATAAAAAAATAAAAAAAATACAAAAATACAAAAATTAAATTAAATAAATAATAATAATCATAAAATAAAATTTATTAAAATAAAATAAAATAAAATAAATGAATTAAATAAGAGAGAAAATTACATGAAATGGTGCATTTTGTATTAAGAACACTAATGATTATTTTCAAAGTTTTAAAAACTGATGGCAGGAAAAATTGTTTAACTTTTTTTAAGAATTGCACTGTAAAAGCTTACATTTTAAACTATAATGTTGCACTGGTAGCTTTGTTAAACAGAAAGAACTACTGCAAATGCATAATGAAGTTACGTTCTTGTAATGAAGCGCATCTATTTATAAATGGGATGTATTACCTCTAAGAATAGTAATCCACCTCCATTATTGTCTGATCATCAAGGGAATAGCCCTGCATTATACACACAGCTCGGCTTCAAGTTGTTCTGAGATAAAATTATGAATAACATACAGATCAGAGAAGTCCACTTTCATCTTCAAAGCCTGTGTGTCGTCCGTGAGTTATTTCAGATGAAAATAGATGAATCAGATGCCGGGCTGCAGGCGGTGAGGGAACAACACACACCATCTGAGAATCAATTACCTTGTCTGGTTTTACACGCACCCTCTCTGGGCTCGACCCCGTGTGGTGTTTTAACAGGCAGAGGTGCTCTGCGGGAGATGTTCTCACGAATGAAGCTACAGCAGCCTTTAACCAGCTTGTAAATGGATCAAGGCGAGGCCATAAATATGGAGTTTCCTGTTGGCTAGTAAAATAAATGAGGGCCACTGTTCGGAATAATGACAATGACAATGACAATTTATTTGTATAGCACTATTAAAAACAACAGCTGTTGACCAATGTGCTTTCCACATAGACTCACAAATCAATAAGGAACCCCATATTCAAGCAACATGCAAACACATACAAAACACAGTCTTTAATCAAAAGCTTTTGAAAATAAATAGGTTTTAAGTTTGGATTTAAAAATAGTAAGAGATGGAGCCTGTCTTAAGCTAATTGGGAGAGTATTCCAAAGTCTAGGTGCAGCGATGGAAAACGCTCGATCTCCTCTGCGCTTTAGGCGCGATTTTGGGGTAGACAGTAAGGCCAGATTTGAAGAGCGTAGAGACCTTGCAGGCTTTTGTTCTATTAATAATTCTACTAGGTACGTTGGTGCTAATCCATTTAAAGATTTATAAACTAAAAGTAATACTTTAAATTCTACTCTGTAACACACCGGTAACCAATGCAATGATCTTAGAATCGGTGTAATATGCTCTCTCTTTTTTTTTTTTTTCGCACAGAAAACGGGCCGTAGCATTTTGGACACATTGTAAACGAGATAGTGTTTGCTGACTAATTCCCAGATATAACGAGTTACAATAGTCCAATCTCGACGAAATAAATACATGAATTAATTTCTCAAGATCTTTAAATGAGAGAAACGGTTTTGCTTTAACGAGCAGACGTAACTGATAAAAACATGATTTTACCACGGAGTTTATTTGACGATCAAATTTTAGATTATCGTCTAAAACAAAACCCAAATCTTTCACCCACGGTCTCAAGTACACGGACATCTCACCCAGATTTAGGTTTACAGATTTTGATTGCTCAGATGGGCTAAACATAATGATTTCAGTTTTCTTTTCATTAAAAATTAAAAAATTTAAAGAAAGCCATGCCTTTACCTCCTCTAGGCATGCTGTAAGAGACGTTAGGGTTAAAAAATCTCGTTTCACGGGCAAATAGACCTGTGTGTCGTCTGCGTAGCAGTGAAATGACAGACCGTGTTTTTTAAAAATGGACCCAAGAGGAAGCATATATAAAGAAAATAATAATGGAGCTAAAATAGAGCCCTGCGGAACTCCATAGTGTAGGTGTGCTGTACTCGAGTAACGTTCTCCTATCTTAACTGAGAAACTCCTATTTGTTAGAAATGATATTAACCATTTCAAAGCTGTACCTCCTATACCAACATAGTGCCTTAGACGGTCAGTTAGGATAGTATGATCAATTGTATCAAACGCTGCTGTTAAATCGAGAAGAACAAGTACTGTGAAATCACCAGAGTCGCAAGTAATTAAAATATCATTAAAAACTCTGACCAATGCGGTCTCTGTGGAGTGACATTTTCGAAAGCCAGACTGAAATATTTCAAATAATGAGTTCTCAGCTAAATAACTCTGTAACTGTAATAGAATAATTTTTTCAAAAAATTTAGAAACAAATGGCAAATTAGAAATTGGCCTAAAATTTGTCAAAACAGATGAATCCAGGTTCGATTTTTTAATCATTGGACGGATCACTGCATGCTTTAAGCAGTCAGGCATAATGCCAGATTCTAGACTGCGATTTATTATAATCAGAAGATATGGAGCCATATCAGCAATAAGTTGTCTGAATAAAAAAGGAGGAAGACTATCCAGTGGTGAGCCAGAAGGCTTGAGCTGCTTAGCTATGTCTAACAATTCCGCCTCAGTAACTGAGTTAAACTCATTAAATGACACAGCGTCAGTTTCATTTAAAAGATGGTTATTAGGATTAAGAGAAATTGTAGAGGATGTGCAAATTATACTCTGTCTAAGATCTCTTATTTTGTTTTCAAAGAAAGATAAAAACTCATCACATGACGGGGATGCAACCCCCGGAGAGAGTACGGCCGATGGATTTAAAGTAGCATTTATAATATTAAAAAGTGTCTTTGGTCTGGAGCAGTTCTTGTTAATAATGTTTGATAGATGTCGACATTTGGCTTTTTTTACTTCCTTCTGGTAGCTGTGCAGAACGTCCTTTAAAATCTCAAATGACACCTGAAGCCTGTCCTTTTTCCAATTTCGTTCCGCTCTTCTGCAACAGCGTCTAAGGCAACGAATGGAATCATCAATCCAAGGTTCATAATGGGATTTTTGTCGCGGTGATCTTAAAGGTGCCACGGTGTTCAAGACATCAGAGCAGGTGGAATTAAATCTGGAAAGAAGTACTTCCGCGCTGATCTCACAAGCAAATTCATCGAGCGATGGCATCACTTCGTCAAAGATGGTTAGGAAAGATGATTTTGTATGATTATTAATGTAGCGATACGGAGCCTCATAAGATAAGATTTTAGAAATCTTCGCATGGCAGGGTACAGTGAACATAACAGTCTTATGATCAGAGAACCCGTTTTCACTGATTTCCAAATCAACGATAGAAACTCCATGCTGGAGCACTAGGTCAAGGGTATGGCCACCTTTGTGTGTGGAAACATCGATCCCCATAATAAAATCAAAAGCATTTAGTAGATGCATAAATTCCTTAGCCGAGCAATCATTCATGCAGCATACATGCACATTAAAATCACCCACGATAAGAAACTTATCATATTTTGGGGTCAGATCACCAAGGAATTCTGCAAAATCTGTTATAAAGTTTGAGTTATATTTTGGTGGTCGGTAAATAACAGCAATCAGAAGTGGATCAGCAAGTTCAAAGCAAAACATCTGAAGTTCAAAACTGCTGTAAATGTTACTCGCCACCGAGCGACAGTTAAAGTGTTCTTTATATATAGACACTAGTCCACCACCCCGGCCAGTTGTCCGTGGGGAGTTAAAATAGCGACATTTGTTTGGCAGAAGTTCGGAAAAAGGGCTCAGATCTCCTGGACAGAGCCAGGTCTCAGTAAGAAATAGAAAGTCCAGTCTCTGCACAGAGAACAGATCTTTTAAAATAAAAGTTTTATTTACGATCGATCTGGAGTTTATCAAGGCCATCCTTACATTCGTGGAATTTGATGTAGATTCCTTTTCATGCACTGCATGTGGCAGCGAGCGAAGATGATTCAAACACACTCCTCCACAGTGGAAACGAGGAGAAAAATCAAGAGTGTGTACGCCCGAAAGCGACGCCAGCTCAGTCGGAACCAAGGGAACCATCCATTGCCGAAGCGGATACAAAGAGCGTCTCCGAACAGCTCGACGCCAGGTAAATGGAAGTTCTCCATGCCTCAGCAACTCCATCCTCAGCTTAACCGCGATGCCTGCTCGTTTTCCTCGGCGTCGCCTCCGCCTCAAAATCGGAAAAGAGCCAGGCCAGCGGCGCAGGTATCCAGGTATAGATGATAAATCCGGTGGTGGTATAGAGTGAGAACCATCCTGTAATTGGTATGGCTGCACATTTGATGAGATTTCCACATTTAAATTTAATAGAGTTTCTCGATTATAAATTAATATTGATGCGCAGCATTTCTGCACGGTAGCACAAGTTAAAACATATAAACAAACAAACAACAGACGGAGCAATAGACGGCCTGCCACACACATCGGCGCCATCTTTTCCATCTCCGGAAATGTTTTTCATACATCTTTTCATAATCTCAGTCTCAAGAAACCCCTTTCTCCCATTTCATTTCATTCCAAGTCACGCTCTCCCAAATAGATATCAGCACTTCAAAGACAAGTTGAGAGTCCATTTAATCAGTTGGTAGTGTACAGATAACGGTTTCCTTGTTACAGCACAGTTTTTGTGTATTGATACTACCCTTTGTAGCATAAGTTTGCATAAATCCAAGCATTTACAGACATCCCACCCAGCAAAAACTCATTTCCGGAAGATGACAACCTTTAAAGCTCTTGCCTGATCATAGCCCTTCATTTTCCAGTTATATTCCTCTGACCTTTTCTCTTTTGTAATGTCTCTCAGACATCTCTCTTTCTACAGTCTTTCTTCAAAATCCCTCTTGCTCACTCTCTCTCCTCCCCATCATGAGTGGACACGCCCCCCACTGCTGATTGGCTCACTCTCTCCTCCCCATCATGAGTGGACACGCCCCTTGCTGATGATTGGCTCACTCTCTCTCCTCCCCATCATGAGTGGACACACCCCCCACTGCTGATTGGCTCACTCTCTCCTCCCCATCATGAGTGGACACGCCCCTTGCTGATGATTGGCTCACTCTCTCTCCTCCCCATCATGAGTGGACACGCCCCCCACTGCTGATTGGCTCACTCTCTCCTCCCCATCATGAGTGGACACGCCCCTTGCTGATGATTGGCTCACTCTCTCTCCTCCCCATCATGAGTGGACATGCCCCCTACTGCTGATTGGCTACAAGTGTGTTGCGTTGCTCGGTCGGATCCACTTTCAACAGCATTTTTCAGAAATCGCTTACTGCACATTTAATTGCAATTTACATGCAATTAAGTGTCCAAAATATTACATTCAGTTCGCATTAAAGTAGATCATTTCTGTAATAAGTATGGCTCTAGTATGCTAAAGTGTACTTCTTTTTCACAAAGGTATAACTGATGTTTATCAGTTCCCTCTTCAAAGTTTATTATAAAATTCATGCTCTTATATTTTCCCTAAGCCTCTTTTCAGTTATCAGCGAGACACTTGTGTCTCTTACTACAAAAAAAATGATAAATAAATAATAATTATATATATATATATATAAATATATTAGGGGTGGAACGGTACACAGAAGTCACGGTTCGGTTCATACCTCGGTTCAGACGTCACGGTTCGGTACGATTTCGGTACAATGGAGGGAAAAGCAAAACAAAAATGCAGAAGGCTTTTTTTATAAATGTCTTAAGCCTTGTATTTTTAAAATAAGTTTTATTAATAAAGGCATAGAACCAGTTTATTTGTAGTGCACTGACAGTAGTTTTATATAATTAGTTTATTAATTAAATGATTAAAAAGACGAAAAGACCTTGAGATATGTTTGGTAATTGTACCTGAATGAATTTAAAATTAATTTGCTATTTCAGATCAATATATTTGTTTTCCTTCATTTTAATTAACCCTAACTTTATTCTCATCTGAATTATAAATAATTGATTTCCGTATAAAATAATACTACCATTAAAAACTTTTGTTAACAGTTGTAGGTTACAGTTTGACAAGAGTTTAGAGTGTGACAAAAGCACAGTTGTGTTTTATTGCGAGTGTACACAAATATAAGTAAACACTTTGCAGGTTTAATGATGTCCTGTAGGAAAAAAATGACGGAGTATGTTTTTATGTTTCCACTGTTCGATCGGCCGTGCCTCTGACACACACACACACACACACACACACATATACACACACACTGTTCGATCGCGCGATTCGCGCCCGCGCCTTTCTCTCTCTCTCTCGCACACACACACACTGTTCATCGCGCCCCTCTCTCTCTCTCTCTCTCTCTCTCTCTCTCTCTCTCTCTCGCACACACACAAACACACACACACACACACACACACACACACACACACACAAGCATTGCAATCTTGATCGCAGCCTGTTGATTGCTGCGTTCACAGTCACACCAAAAGCTAATAGAGCGAAATTTATCGCTATTTAAGAGGGTTTTTTTTTATTCGTACCGTCTATTCTCCGTGCAAATTCGTGCACCGAACCGTGACGCCCGTACCGTTTCGGTTCAATACGAATACATGTACCGTTCCACCCCTAATATATATATATATATCACCTGCTGAAACATGAGTATTTTTGAGTCAGCGTGATTGTATGGGGCGTATGGGTATGCAGCGTTTTGCTCGAGCGGATCCACATGGGTTCAGACAAGTTAGTTTTTGCATTATTAGAAGCTGTTCAGAGGGTGAAAACACCTGTCTCTGACCTGTAATAATGCAACACCTGAAACAAAGATCATAGATGCCAACAAGGTTATGTGTGTGTGTGCATACAGTATACAAAATATTTAGCTTTGGTTTACGTAATGCACTCATGCATATATTGATAAGAGTGTAATTTTTGTTGTTGTTGTTGTACATAATTGATGTGTGTTTTTGGACATAAAGACATCCCCAGTGTTTATGTGCATTTGTGCACATAGTTTAGTGAGTGGTCAGGTTTATAGTTACCTGGTTGGGATCTGGAAGTTAGCCTCTTTGTCGAGTCTGTACGCCACCTGGAGGGGTGTGGAACCTTCTACCTTTCTGACGCCCTTCATCGGGATGACATCCAACTGAAACTGTGTGATCAGATCAAATCCTGCCACACAAATACAATCGAAATGGTTCATAAGCTCTCTATAGACACATACCTAATGTCTGTGTGGGAAATCAGACAAATGAGACCTGATTTCAGATCACGCACGCACACACACACAAAAATTATTCAAAATATCTGTCTAAAACATAATCATTTCTGGGAAAAAGGAAACAGAGAATAAAATGCGATTAAAATAATTAAAAATGGCAATTGTGTATTAATTATATACAATGCATTTTATTCTTACAACAATCTCATTTGATCCAAATTAGATCCAATTATGATAACATTGCCATTAGCATTTGTGACAAATTCATGCAATAAATAATATAATGCCGTTAAATGCATTAATATCCACCAAAAACATCCATTAGGTCTCTCCACATCTGTTTGCTTCAGGAAATGCGTTTGTAACTTGCTTACTCCCCGTTTCCAGCCTGTGCTCAGAGCAGCACATGTTAGTGATTTGAGGTTGCAACCCTCCGCATTATTTGTTAAAAGCGAAGGAGTCGCAACCAATTAAGATCTTGCTGAGCTAGAAGTGTTTCCACTGCAGAAATTGGCCGGCCAGAGACGAAAGTTTTATTTGCCTCATTTGAGATCTAAAAATGTCTTGAAAGGCGACTATCAGATTCAGCATCTTTACCTAATGTAACAAACAGCTTTGTGCCGCTGCATGTCCTACTTAAGGCCATTTATAGGTAAACAATGCCTGAACAAAGAGGATTTTTTATCGATAATCATGCAGGATGGTGGTTAAATATTCATGCTAACATTCATGAAAAGTGCTCTACTATGCAGATCATTATTTTTACTAAAGGAGCTGGGCCTCTTTTAGATCATTTTTTGGATTTGTCATATACTGGATTTACTGCATAACACACAATCCCAAAGAGTCTGCAATGAATGCACACAGTTCACAGCATGTTTTCTCACAGGGGCTCTATTTTACCTGGAAGGTCATCTTGTCCATTCTTCATGGTTGGGCACACCGTGTCGCCATCTAATCTGTTCAAATCCAGCTCTGAAAAATTCATAAGTGACATGAGTGTTGTGCCAGGCCTTTCTACAGTAACATATCACCAGTGAATACGCTCTGATTGGAAAAAAAGTGACATTCACCCTTCTCTTGACAGCAGGCAATTTGTACCACACACAAATATCTTTTACAAAATAATAAGAAATGTATTTTTAAATACTAATTATTATTTATATATATATAAATATATACGCCTTGCTACGAAAGTAAATAGATGTACAATAAACAAATGTATTTTCTAATTTGCCACACCATCCTTTAAAGGCCATATGTGCACCGCTGAGCATAAGATGTGATCAATTTGTCGTAATTACAGTGGGGAAGCACTTTCTGGAATTATGGACTTAAGTGTACATGTGTGGGCCTGCAGGACAGCTTTTATAAGGTCAGATGACTGACAGACATAGTCATCTGTGCTCATTTGTATTAATCTAATGTAAGTGCACGATGGGAAAACAAATGTGACACTCCATCTATCACAAGGACAGTTCTGCCCTACAAAGGCAAAAGACCTTAACTCACCAGAGTGTGAAACTGAGAAAAATGACTTTAAAGTTTTTTTGTTGTCCAGCCAATTGTATGATAGGTAGGACAATGAAAATTTGCCAAGTAGTTGTCATAATGAATATATTTATCTACATTAAAAAATATTTAGCTCAAACTTGACCTTTGACCCCTATTCGGAAGTTACTGTATTCTGCCTTTGCATTATCTGCAAAACAATAATGGGTCATACAAAGGCAAAATACCTTAACTTCTAATTTATTGACCATTTTGCCTTTTATCACTCTATACAAACATTTCTATGATAACAACGATAGCCTTAAAATAACATTTAGTAAGTTCTGTCTAGTAAGGGTTAATATTACATCAATAGTTACAAAATATTACAAAATAAAAAAATTATGAGAAAGACCTTAACTCGCTAGAGTTTGGAACTGAGAAAAATGACTTTAAAGATTTTCAGTTGTCCCTCCAAATTAATTATAGGTAGGACACTGTAAATCTGGCAATTAGATGTTTTAGTAATAAAAATTATCTACATAAAAAAATCTTGAGCTCAAACTTGACTTTTGACCACTATTTTAAAGTTACTGTACACTCTGCCTTTGCATTGTCAGCAAAAAGTGAGAAGTTATGCCAAGGCAAAAGGCAGTAACTTCCACATTATCAATATTTGGTTGCTGATCACCATTAACAAAATCATTATAGTAGCACCTGTATAAAATCTAGTGATCATGGCATTTATTTTGTATGATTTACACTTATAGACATCTACTTATTACTACCCTGTGCTTTGGTTGCATTCTGGTGGCATTATTAATACATGAGACATGGCAAAATACCTCCATAGCGGTAAGATCTTCAATTGGTACCGAGTGGCATAAGACTTGATAAACGCGCGTTCAAAATGATCACGATAAAACAGGTCCTCGCGCACATTCGACCCGGGGACTCGTTTATAGTATATTCGTGTTCGAAGGTGTCATGCTCCTCGTACGTTCACGAAAAGTACGAAGTACGAACGCAGTGCTTTCCATCTTGAGACTCGGTGGGGAGCGCGCTCTGGACTACCTAGACGACTAATGCATTTATAGCACAACCTTCTGTGTTCTGCGTCTTTTCAGTAGCGGTGGTTTCAGCTGTCTGCCCTATTATTGTGCAGTGCACTTCGCTCGTCCCGCGGATTTATTCCGGACAGTGTGATTGTAGGTACAACCCGCTTGTAACAGCTTGTCTGATGTTGTATGCACCAACAATTCTTGCTGCATTATGTTGTATGCACCAATATACCGTTGTTGCTTCATTATTATCACTCTGTGATATATTAGTCGCGCGTCGGCTCGACCGTGTTCAGGGCGGAGCTGAAGGCGCCGGCGAAGTTTTGGCACTCTGCCAGCTAGATGCATGATTGTTTCAACCCGATCTGGGTGAGGCGGGGATTTAGTTCTTTGTTGTATTCACCTGCTACGGCGTGTGTAACAACTCTGCATATATCATTCGCGATGGATAGCCTATCGCACGTTTTTCATATGGAGCGGGTTCAGACCATACTAAATGTTCTGACCGCATTTGTGCTGGACAAAGCTCTGAGGACATCAGAAGTTACAGGGACTGATGGCAGCTGTACAAAGTACACAGGCTACATCGTAATTTCAATTTTAATGGAGAGCAAAACAAAGGCAGAACACCGTACAATCTGAAAGGTAGCATATTTGATAGAACGCCAGCACCGTAACTTCATATTGACGCGCGGCTAAACAAAGGCAGAGTACCGTAACTCAAAATGAGCGTTCCAAAACAAAGCCAAAGAGCGGTAACTGGTGTTACGGTGTTCTGCCTTGGTTTCTCACGGGCTTTTGGAAGTTACTGTTAAGACAACCCATTATTTTCTCGAAAAAACGACGGAATTGACTCAAGATACTTATCCACATGATAAAGGGGGTCTTGAATGTGCCAAAAATATAAAAAACGAATTTTCGACCAAACACGAAGTTACGGTCCTTTGCCTTTGCACGGCAGAGTTTACCTCCTACGAATATTAAACCCTCTGATGGAGAACATCAGCCCTGTTTCCTTTCTATAGTTCACCATTTGACAACCTTAAAATATCCTGAGAATGGAGTTGATCTGTTGTTTTAGCACCGGTTTTCATGTATGTATGAATTGTATGTTAAAGGATTAGTTCACTTTTAAAAAAACTTTTGCTGATAATTTACTCACCCCCATGTCATCCAAGATGTCCATGTCTTTCTTTCTTCAGTCGAAAAGAAATAAAGGTTTTTGATGAAAACATTCCAGGATTTTTCTCCATATAATACACTTTGCTGGGCACCAAACGGTTCAAGGTCTAAATGACAGTTTCAGTGCAAACTGCAAACTGTTCAAAGGGCTTTAAACGACACCAGACGATGAATAAGGGTCTTATCAAGCGAAACGATCGACTCGTTCATCAAAATGAACAAATCTTTTTTCGAGTCATTTGATTCATTTAACGACCGAAATGAACGAATTGACTCGGAAAAAGATTTGTTCATTTTGATGAACGAGTTCGAACAGGAGAGTTACACAGAACAGAGCAAGGCGAGCATGTGAGCTTATAAAACTTAAACTTTGTTTTTGTTTTTTTAAATGAGCGATCGTTTCGCTTGATAAGACCCTTATTCATCGTCTGGTGTCATTTAAAACCATTTGAACAGTTTGCAGTTTGCACTGAAACTGTCATTTGGACCTTGAACCGTTTGGTGCCCAGTAAGGTGCATTATATGGAGAAAAATCCTGAAATGTTTCCATCAAAAACCTTAATTTCTTTTTGACTGAAGAAAGAAAGACATGGACATCTTGGATGACAAGGGGGCGAGTAAATTATCAGCAAAAGTTTTTTTTAAAGTGAACTAATCCTTTAGGATGATAGAATCCGATTTAGGATGCTAAAATATCCGTTTAGTGTGGTTACACTATTCTGTGATCTAAAACAGATTTTAAAAAATGCTACCAAAATGCCCCAGGGTTGGCTAAAATTAGATCATTTCATATTTGATCACTTCCTAAAGCCTGGTCAGAAGCATACCATGATATGACCATGTTTTGGGGCGTTCATCATGGATTTAGGACGATACTGTGATGATATTGCTATGGTGTTCTTTTAAGCACCTTGGTAATAACGTACGGTATGGTAATCATACAATGCCATGGCATATTTTAAAAGTACCACAGTACTACCATTAGGTACCACCACAGTGGTTTTATAAGGGTTTAAGTTTGGCTCTATGACCAAAACCGCAGTGCTGGAAATCATGAAATAACCGCATGGGGAGCTGGAGAGCTTCATCTGCTGACGCAGCGCTTTAATAGAAGAACAGTATGAACAGACACACTGACATCTGGAACTTCTTGAAAGCCTGAAATAAGCAGGCAGGAGCGAGAGGTACCATAGTAAAAAAGGCATTTCCCTGTGTTTTTACAGTGCTGTTTATCCGGGCGCAGAGCCGTGTGAGAGCGCTTTAAACCCTCATATCCTCTCATGTCATTTTAAAACCACCCATTAGTGCAAATGAGGGACAAAGCCGAGAATGAAGCCGCACTCTCTCGCACACGTTTATACGTGCCTCCAGACATGCTTATGGTGGCACAGTGATTCATTGTGGACCACACACTGATGTCAAACCCATCACAACTGTACACTGTAATAAAGTTGTAAATAAAAGGAAGGTTATTGGAGTATGTTTTACAAGAAAATACTACTTCAGTCTTTCTACTTTCTACAAAATTGCCATTTTGATGTTTAATTCAATGTGTAACTTTATAACTATTTGTAAAATTTACTGGTAATTTCAGAGTGGATATTCTTTCAAAAATAAATCATACACCAAATGATGTGTAGTGTAAGGTCACATGACAAGACTTAAATCGCTGCATAGTTGTATCACTACATGGTGCTCCTATTCATCTACGGTATCCAAATATTGATGCACCTCTTGATGGAAATTACATCACAAAATGTATTTCCATCCAGAGGTGCATCCATTTTTGGTCAAGATCTTGTATTGACAATGCAAGAGTCCAGCACTCTGTAAAGTCTCATCCAGCACATCCCAAAGACACTCAATGAATTTAAGCTCTGAACTCAAAGGTGCCAAAATAATTCTTCATGTCCCTACCAACCATTCTTTTACAATTTGAGCCTTATGAATCTTGACATTGTCACCCTGGAATATGACCATGATGTGTTTTCCTACATGGTGTTACGCAGCACGTTTGAGCTTCTGTAAGAGCCAATGAGGTTAATTCTAGTGTTACGCAGCACGTTTGACTTCAGCAAGAACCAATGAGGTTCATTCTCGTGTTACGCAGCACGTTTGAGCTTCAAGAACCAATGAGGTTCATTCTCGTGTTACGCAGCACGTTTGAGCTTCAGCAAGAACCAATGAGGTTCATTCTCGTGTTACGCAGCACGTTTGAGCTTCAAGAACCAATGAGGTTCATTCTCGTGTTACGCAGTACGTTTGAGCTTCAACAAGAACCAATGAGGTTCATTCTTGTGTTATGCAGCACGTTTGAGCTTCAAGAACCAATGAGGTTCATTCTCGTGTTACACAGCACGTTTGAGCTTCTGTAAGAACCAATGAGGTTCATTCTCGTGTTACGCAGTACGTTTGAGCTTCAACAAGAACCAATGAGGTTCATTCTTGTGTTACGCAGCACGTTTGAGCTTCAAGAACCAATGAGGTTCATTCTCGTGTTACGCAGCACGTTTGAGCTTCTGTAAGAACCAATGAGGTTCATTCTCGTGTTACGCAGCACGTTTGAGCTTCTGTAAGAACCAATGAGGTTCATTCTCGTGTTACGCAGCACGTTTGAGCTTCTGTAAGAACCAATGAGGTTCATTCTCGTGTTACACAGCACGTTTGAGCTTCTGTAAGAACCAATGAGGTTCATTCTCGTGTTACGCAGCACGTTTGAGCTTCTGTAAGAACCAATGAGGTTCATTCTCGTGTTACGCAGCACGTTTGAGCTTCTGTAAGAACCAATGAGGTTCATTCTCGTTTTACGCAGCACGTTTGAGCTTCTGTAAGAACCAATGAGGTTCATTCTCGTGTTACGCAGCACGTTTGAGCTTCTGCAAGAACCAATGAGGTTCATTCTCGTGTTACACAGCACGTTTGAGCTTCAGCAAGAACCAATGAGGTTCATTCTCTTGTTACGCAGCACGTTTGAGCTTCTGTAAGAACCAATGAGGTTCATTCTCGTGTTACGCAGCACGTTTGAGCTTCTGTAAGAACCAATGAGGTTCATTCTCGTGTTACACAGCACGTTTGAGCTTCTGCAAGAACCAATGAGGTTCATTCTCGTGTTACGCAGCACGTTTGAGCTTCAGCAAGAACCAATGAGGTTCATTCTCGTGTTACACAGCACGTTTGAGCTTCTGTAAGAACCAATGAGGTTCATTCTCGTGTTACGCAGCACGTTTGAGCTTCAGCAAGAACCAATGAGGTTCATTCTCGTGTTACGCAGCACGTTTGAGCTTCTGTAAGAACCAATGAGGTTCATTCTCGTGTTACGCAGCACGTTTGAGCTTCTGTAAGAACCAATGAGGTTCATTCTCGTGTTACGCAGCACGTTTGAGCTTCTGTAAGAACCAATGAGGTTCATTCTCGTGTTACGCAGCACGTTTGAGCTTCAGCAAGAACCAATGAGGTTCATTCTTGTGTTACGCAGCACGTTTGAGCTTCAAGAACCAATGAGGTTCATTCTCGTGTTACGCAGCATGTTTGAGCTTCTGTAAGAACCAATGAGGTTCATTCTCGTGTTACGCAGCACGTTTGAGCTTCTGTAAGAACCAATGAGGTTCATTCTCGTGTTACGCAGCATGTTTGAGCTTCAAGAACCAATGAGGTTCATTCTCGTGTTACGCAGCACGTTTGAGCTTCTGCAAGAACCAATGAGGTTCATTCTTGTGTTACGCAGCACGTTTGAGCTTCAAGAACCAATGAGGTTCATTCTCGTGTTACGCAGCACGTTTGAGCTTCAGCAAGAACCAATGAGGTTCATTCTCGTGTTACGCAGCACGTTTGAGCTTCAAGAACCAATGAGGCTCATTCTCGTGTTACGCAGCACGTTTGGGCTTCTGTAAGAACCAATGAGGTTCATTCTCGTGTTACGCAGCACGTTTGAGCTTCAGCAAGAACCAATGAGGTTCATTCTCGTGTTACGCAGCACGTTTGAGCTTCTCTAAGAACCAATGAGGTTCATTCTCGTGTTACGCAGCACGTTTGAGCTTCAGCAAGAACCAATGAGGTTCATTCTTGTGTTACGCAGCACGTTTGAGCTTCAAGAACCAATGAGGTTCATTCTCGTGTTACGCAGCACGTTTGAGCTTCTGTAAGAACCAATGAGGTTCATTCTCGTGTTACGCAGCACGTTTGAGCTTCTCTAAGAACCAATGAGGTTCATTCTCGTGTTACGCAGCACGTTTGAGCTTCAGCAAGAACCAATGAGGTTCATTCTCGTGTTATGCAGCACGTTTGAGCTTCTGTAAGAACCAATGAGGTTCATTCTCGTGTTACGCAGCACGTTTGAGCTTCTGTAAGAACCAATGAGGTTCATTCTCGTGTTACGCAGCACGTTTGAGCTTCTGTAAGAACCAATGAGGTTCATTCTCGTGTTACGCAGCACGTTTGAGCTTCAGCAAGAACCAATGAGGTTCATTCTTGTGTTACGCAGCACGTTTGAGCTTCAAGAACCAATGAGGTTCATTCTCGTGTTACGCAGCACGTTTGAGCTTCTGTAAGAACCAATGAGGTTCATTCTCGTGTTACGCAGCACGTTTGAGCTTCTCTAAGAACCAATGAGGTTCATTCTCGTGTTACGCAGCACGTTTGAGCTTCTCTAAGAACCAATGAGGTTCATTCTCGTGTTACGCAGCACGTTTGAGCTTCAGCAAGAACCAATGAGGTTCATTCTCGTGTTGCGCAGCACGTTTGAGCTTCTGTAAGAACCAATGAGGTTCATTCTCGTGTTACGCAGCACGTTTGAGCTTCTGTAAGAACCAATGAGGTTCATTCTCGTGTTACGCAGCACGTTTGAGCTTCTGTGAGAACCAATGAGGTTCATTCTCGTGTTACGCAGCACGTTTGAGCTTCAGCAAGAACCAATGAGGTTCATTCTCGTGTTACGCAGCACGTTTGAGCTTCTGTAAGAACCAATGAGGTTCATTCTCGTGTTACGCAGCATGTTTGAGCTTCTGTAAGAACCAATGAGGTTCATTCTCGTGTTACGCAGCACGTTTGAGCTTCAAGAACCAATGAGGTTCATTCTTGTGTTACGCAGCACGTTTGAGCTTCTCTAAGAACCAATGAGGTTCATTCTCGTGTTACGCAGCATGTTTGAGCTTCTGTAAGAACCAATGAGGTTCATTCTCGTGTTACGCAGCACGTTTGAGCTTCTGTAAGAACCAATGAGGTTCATTCTCGTGTTACGCAGCACGTTTGAGCTTCAAGAACCAATGAGGTTCATTCTCGTGTTACGCAGCACGTTTGAGCTTCTGTAAGAACCAATGAGGTTCATTCTCGTGTTACGCAGCACGTTTGAGCTTCAAGAACCAATGAGGTTCATTCTCGTGTTACGCAGCACGTTTGAGCTTCAGCAAGAACCAATGAGGTTCATTCTAGTGTTACGCAGCACGTTTGAGCTTCAGCAAGAACCAATGAGGTTCATTCTTGTGTTACGCAGCACGTTTGAGCTTCTGTAAGAACCAATGAGGTTCATTCTCGTGTTACGCAGCACGTTTGAGCTTCAAGAACCAATGAGGTTCATTCTCGTGTTACGCAGCACGTTTGAGCTTCTGTAAGAACCAATGAGGTTCATTCTCGTGTTACGCAGCACGTTTGAGCTTCAAGAACCAATGAGGTTCATTCTCGTGTTACGCAGCACGTTTGAGCTTCAGCAAGAACCAATGAGGTTCATTCTAGTGTTACGCAGCACGTTTGAGCTTCAGCAAGAACCAATGAGGTTCATTCTCGTGTTACGCAGCACGTTTGAGCTTCAGCAAGAACCAATGAGGTTCATTCTCGTGTTACGCAGCACGTTTGAGCTTCAGCAAGAACCAATGAGGTTCATTCTCATGTTACGCAGCACGTTTGAGCTTCAGCAAGAACCAATGAGGTTCATTCTCGTGTTACGCAGCACGTTTGAGCTTCAAGAACCAATGAGGTTCATTCTCGTGTTACGCAGCACGTTTGAGCTTCTGTAAGAACCAATGAGGTTCATTCTCGTGTTACGCAGCACGTTTGAGCTTCAGCAAGAACCAATGAGGTTCATTCTCGTGTTACGCAGCACGTTTGAGCTTCAGCAAGAACCAATGAGGTTCATTCTCGTGTTACGCAGCACGTTTGAGCTTCAGCAAGAACCAATGAGGTTCATTCTCGTGCTACGCAGCACGTTTGAGCTTCAAGAACCAATGAGGTTCATTCTTGTGTTACGCAGCACGTTTGAGCTTCTGTAAGAACCAATGAGGTTCATTCTCGTGTTACGCAGCACATTTGAGCTTCAGCAAGAACCAATGAGGTTCATTCTCGTATTACGCAGCACGTTTGACCTTCTGTAAGAACCAATGAGGTTCATTCTCGTGTTACGCAGCACGTTTGAGCTTCTGTAAGAACCAATGAGGTTCATTATCACGCGACAAGCAGGTTCAGTTGAGCTTCTGTTTATGTTCGCTGATCAATGTTTATATGTGAATAAAAGCCTAAATTCAATCTGTTCATCAAATAAATTGATCGCGACATGAGGGTGAGTATTTGATAAAAAAAATAAAAAAACCTGAACCTTCAGGGTGGAAAAAAAAAATATTTTCATGTCAAAATTACCGGAACAACATGAGGGCTAAAATGTCAAATAGGACATTAATTAATCATCAATCAGTTTTCTTGATTCCTCAAATCTTATATTCATTTATACCTAACAATCAACAATGACTAAAAAACAGGAAAGACAAGGACATTATGGGATGAGTACCAGAGCAAGAGTATTTTATCACTAGTTAAAATTTCTAAGACACATTAAACATCAAAAGAAGATACTCACGAGCGAGAGCTGGAGCCCAGAGCAATGTGAAGACAATCATACGTGTTAAACATCCTGTCAATGTCCGTCGCCAGACCCGACTCCTGCCAGAGACAGACACCATTCGGATTCACAGAACATCATTATTATAAAACTAATACATGCAAACAAATATTCAAGACTGAGGAAGTAGTAATGTAAAAATATAACTTGTAAAACTATTATTGTGAATATTTGCAAGACGTGTCCCCCTTTTTGAAAGGTTTTGAAAGTGGGTTTAAAGCAGGAATATGGATATTTGCTGTCTCTGATTCAGTAAATTTTACTGAGTCAGTAAAAAATTTTCACTCTTTTATTTTTAAAAGAAATTTAGCACATTTATTCAGCAATGATGCATTAAATTAATGGCATTAAAGACATTTATAATGTAGCAAAAGATTTCTACTTCAAATAAATGCTGTTCATTTGAACTTTCCAGTTATGAAAGAATCCTGAAAAAAAGTAACACGGTTTCCACAAAAATTTGAAGCAGCACAACTGTTTCTTGAGCAGCAAATCATCATATTATAATGATTTCTGAAGGATCATGTGACACTGAAGACTGGAGTAATGATACTGGAAATTCAGCTTTGCATCACAGGAATAAATTATATTTTAAAATGTATTCAAATAGAAAACAGTTATTTTAAATTGCAATATTTCACAAGATTACTGTTTTTACTGTATTTCTAAACACACAAAAAATGCAGCCTTGGTGAGCACAAGAAATTTCTTTTAAAAACAGTAAAACAATAGTACTGAGCTATTGTTGAGCTACATGAAGAGACCCATGCTGAGATAGGGAGCCACCTGTCCCTGTGTGTGTGTGTGTGTGTGTGTGTTGTTTTAAATTGGCAAGAGGCACAGGAAGGTGACAGGAATATATTCTACCACAGTAATGATGAATGAGTCATGAGTCCCACACAATGTGCACAATCTATCCACAGCATTGTACACACCTAACCCTGTCATCCATCCATCTATGATCCATCCATCCATCACACAGTGAGCTTTAGGCTCTTGTCAGGGTCAGAAGCCAGAATACATGCAGCAAGTCTTTCAGTGTTCTTTCGTTCTACTGGATTAATGGTGAACATTTTAAAGCTCCTGTAAGTGATTTTTTGGCAAATATTATGCATAAATTGTCCTGAAACAGAAGCCCTGATCATTCACAGCCGTCTTTGTGACAGCACTACAGCACTTACAATCTGCCTACGCACGTGTTGGTCGATCACGAAACTTGGCAAGCTCTCTGCCCGTCAGTCATCACGTGTTCAAGTTTGCTGACACGGATTCATTATACAGGGTGTCTACAGATATAAACAAGTTAAATTTAAGACTTTTTAAGACCTTTTTAATGCCACTTTGAATGAAATTTAAGACCAAACCTGTGATGGAAATACACATTATTTTACATACGTATATGTAATATTTAATGTTTAACCTAAGCAATTGAAGTAATTTAATATTAACTACTTGTTTATTGAACTAAAATCAATGTAACATTTGCAATCGTGAGAATATTCAGCAAAATAGCTCCTGTCATGTTACTTAACTATACCTTATGATAAAAAAATAAAATAAAAAATAAAAAAACTATATCATATGTTATAAATAAAAAAACTCAACATTTTTTATTTTTACCTCAGTATGTTTCTTCTTTGAGTTTTTTTATGTGCTGTTATGCACATTAGTTTTGATTTCTCACTTTAAAATCTCTCACACAGACAGGCAGCGTGAGTCTCAACAGTGCTGCAGAAATACATTACAGGGCTCGACATTAAGCCTTTTTATGTGCTTGTCCTTTTGACAATTCACTTGTCCGAGTAAAAAAGTTGCTTTGTTCGGATTTTTTTTTTTGTGTGTTAATTTATTCTGAAGCAATATTCTCAGTGTTCAATCAGCGTTGATATTTAAATCGGCATATTGTAATATCTGCACCTTTAAAGGGCAAATTTTAAATTCCTAAATTTGATCAATAAATTAAATTATTTAGAATAATAAGACACTATAGGGCTGTTACCCTAGGTAGGACTGATCAAATTAAATCATTTACACTGAAAAATTACAATTGCATAAAATAATGTTATGAAATTGATTTAAATATACAAATAAGAAACGTTGGAAAGAATGATACTACTTTTAAACAAAACACTAAACCGCCAGTAGGTGGCGGCAGGCAACCGTCTTAATGAGTGAGTCATTGAGTCATTGATTCATTCATACAAACGATTCATTTAAACGGTTGATTCATTCAAGAATGAGACAGATGTTTATGTATGGGTCATTGAATCTTTGACTCAACCGATTCGATCAAAATGCTGAATCATTCAGTAATGAAAACAGGTCGAGTGTTCCTGTGAGATGCGCCGTGGTTCTGCTGTGATTTTTGTTTGGAACTATTTTCGCTGCTGAAACAGAACAAAAACAGCCAATATTGCATCTAAAATGTAAGTGACTTAATTTTAACTGTTTATTGAACTGTTGTAGGAAATCAATGTCACATTTTCAATCGTGATGGTGTTCAGAAAAAATAATTCAGTTTGCTTAACATATGTTAAACATATAAAACTCCACATTTAGATTTATTATTGGCAGTATGTTGTTAAATGAGTGTGTGTGTTGCGCTCATTTGTGTAGATTTCTCCTCGAGAGGCTGCGCGAGCGTCAACAGCGCAACCTTAGCGTCAGTAATACATTTATTATCCACAATCGATCGCAACTTACAATAAAAGTAATAACATCAGAATCATTCTCTCGGTTTAGTCATTCCCTCGTTATTTTTGTTTTTGTTGATGTTCTCATCAGGCGGACAAGCGTTAATGTCGAGTCCTGCGTTATCATTATCATTCACTGTTTATGTAATAAAATCAGAATCATTCTCACGATTCGATGCTTCACTGGTTATTAGACGGACATTGGGTCCGTCAGACTGGAGAAATTTTAGCGGTAATGTGACCAGAAATATTTAAGACCCATAGAATCTGAATTTAAGACATTTTAATACTTTTTAAGGCCTTTTATTAGGACAACTTTATTTAAGACATTTTAAGACTTTTTAAGGACCCGCGCGCGGACACCCTGATTATAAATATCTACTTCAATAAACCGTTCAGACATCAGATCTTCTCTGATTAAATCCAATGAAAACACTAAGGCAGATGTCAAGATTTGAAAAACAACTGAGTCAATAAAGTTATATATTTAAATATATTTTAATACACAATTTATTCCTGTGATCAAAGCTGAATTTTCAGCATCATTACTCCAGTCTTCAGTGTCACATGATCCTTCAGAAATCATTCTAATATGATGATTTGCTGCTCAAGAACCATTTATTATTATTATCAATGTTGAAAACAGTTGAGCTCCTTAAAGTTTTTGTAGAAACCATAATACATTTTTTCAGGATGTATACACAATTTCATATGCATCTCGGTCAACCGTGTTAGGACTGTCAAAAATATCCTCTCTCTCTCTCTCAGCTTAATGTCATTCCCTTGACAAATGTTTTTGCTTTGCAAGCAATTGTTCTATTATACAGAAATGACAGCTTGTATTTTTCAATTGCAGCTCAAGTTGATGCAGAAGCGTGTGTGAAGATGACAGAACAGTTCAACAGAAGGATCAGAGCATAATACAGACAATTATGCAACTTCAGATAAGCAGTAATAAAAGTTAGAGAATGTGCATATAATAATAATAATAATCCGTTACATTTATATAGCGCTTTTATGGGTACTCAAACATGGACATGGAACATTTACATGGAAGGGGGGAATCTCCTCAACCACCACCAGTGTGCAGCATCCACCTGGCAGCCATATTGCGCTAGAACGCCCACCACACACCAGAGAGGAGACAGAGTGATGAAGCTAATCTGTATATTGATATGATATGAATATGCTCGAGTATATGCATCTGTGTATGTGATGGTTTTAAAAAAAAAAGTTTTTAGTTACAGCTCTCAGATATGATTGTAACTGAAATCAAAATGATTGAAATTAAAAACATTTTGAAAAGAAAAGAAAAGAAAGAAAAACTTTTTAGGATCATTAAGATTATGGTAACACTTTACAATAAGGTCTCATTAGTTATTATACATGAAACATGAACTAACAATGAGCAATACATTTATTATAGTATTTATTCATCCTTGTTAATGTTAGTTAATAAAAATAGTCATTCATTATTTGTTCATGTTAGCTCAAACAGTGCATTAAGTAATGTTAACAAATGCAACTTTTGATAATGTATTAGTAAATGTTGAAATTAACGTTAACTAAGATGAATAAATGCTGTAGAAGTGTTGGTCACTCTTAAATCTTGTTAACTGAAGTAGTTGACTAATGTTATTGTAAAGTGTCACCACATTTACGCCAAGTCTCATTGTTGCAATTAAAGCAAAGTATAATTAAATATCATGGCATTTGGTAACGCTAAATTTAACCTAAAAATCATTGCTTTACAGTACGAGAAAGAAAGAAAGGTTGTAAACAACATGGAAAATATAATTCCTTCTTTTATTCTCTATTGATTTTGGGGTAATATGTGACCATGTAGACTAACTGTGAGAATGACCTAACTACACAAAGCTCTCAGTGAAGGAAACTTGGTCAGAAAACATTTTCAGAAATCAAAACGCGAGTTAATGATCACAGGTTTCCAAACACTCCTTTTCAAAAAGGGTGCCAGGGTAAGTAAGCAAAAACACAAGAAATATGTTAATTATTTAGTATTTAGTCCTACGATTATCCATCGCATACTACATACTATATATAATGGCATTGTCATCTGAGAGCATGAGGTTTTGTAGGATTCTCTCTCATACAGTAGTGGGTGAAGCTCAGATTAGAAGGTGGGGTTATTTAAATCTTGGATTTCATCCTGCTGAACACCCGTAATCCATGCAGGGCTTCATTCGCTTTCTGAACACGAACGTATGAGGGAACGTTCCGGAAATCACAAACTACTGATTAATCATAGTACAGGAGATTTGTGACCAGCAACAGAGTAAAAATACCAAAACTGAGGGGGAACTCTGTCCGCTTTATATAACAACTGACTCACTGAACATCAGCCACAAAACATTGGAAATGTTCCTTATTAGTACCATGAAGTAACATGTAAAGTAAATGCCCTTACAAAATTGTTGCAGTAAAAAAAATCTGATGATAATACTATAGCATTTGTCCAAAATCCTTAAAAAAACAAAACATGGTAGTACCATGGTACTTCTTTGGAATATCATTTTAGTGGTATACCATAAACTAAAGTACTGTGCAGGGTTCTTAAAACCTTTTGACCAAAGAATTTACATGAATTATTAAATAAATAAAAATCTAAAGCATTTACAATTTTTAAATTCCCTGATACTAACAGGTTTTCCATAACCTCTGACCATGATATTACAGTCAATATACTCTTATAAAGTCATTTCAATTGAATAGCTAACATGTGGCCTATAATGTGTCCGACATTCTCATCTTGCAAACGCACACACTGTAATATGGAGAACATCATCAGATTTGTGTTGGGACGTGTCATTCTCTTTCAAGACAACTGCTGCTTTCCTGAACAAACCAACTGCTGTCTTTCATCCAGATGTTGAGGGAAGTTCCTCCTCAACTTTCATCTAAACTATAATTACAAAGGCGCTTAGAAGAAAAGAAAATCATACAGACACACAGGTATTTTATCATGTACTAACAGAGAAGAGCCTGCCTTAAAAACTCTAACATAAAAACACCTATTGATCAACACAGATGCCCTTAAGCCTAAATTTAGGTACTAAATAAGTGTGTTAAAGTGTGTTAAGGTACAGTTAGCTTATCGAAGGGAAATTAGACACAAATTGCTGAGGGAATAGGAATTAGTTTTACAGTCTGTGAGTATTCAAAACACTCTAGTCACTCAACAAAGAGTCAAAGCAACTCATCAGAGGGAAATCTTCCCACAAAAATAAGTTAAGATCTTTTTCATGTTTTCCATGAGGGTCACCAAGTGTTTGAGATCTTACCTGCTCATGCTGAGTTGAGGAGCCATATTTCTGTCCCTCAACGCGGATGTGAGAGTCTGAATGGATGTAGAAGAAGTTTTGTCCTTTGGCCCAGAGATGCGTCGTCCCCCTCCAGTCCGTATTCAGCTGTGCCCACGGGCCTATCTGACTGAAGACGACCTGTGCAAGAGATGCCAAACTTTTGGGACACATTAAGGGTTTTTTGCGAGGGCGACCTGGCTTGGTTCCTGGCGTCCCATTGGCTGGGTGAGCTTCGAGGGGTGGTGGCATGGTTTTTTTTATGACTGATGTTTAAGGGAGATGTTGCGCCTCGGGCGTTACAAGCACCTTTTTTCATTTCTGCACAGGAGCTAATAACACATGTTGAGCAGCGGTAATTCTTCTAATGGGAAGCCCTACTGTGGGGAGAGCCTGTCATAAACATTATGTTAGATTGTGTGTTCTTGAAGCTGGTTAGAAAAATACTTGCAGCATACCACCTGGTTGACAACCATTATTCACGAATCTTACTTCCAACTGCATGAATAAATCCGTGCTGATTTCACAAAAGTTGCATATGCGGGTAAAGACGTTCCTGGAAAATATGAGGAGAAGGTAGTGTCCTTTAACAATGCTGAATCCAAGGTTTCTCCAAGTAGACTGGCACTGAAATTACTGCAAACTTTGTTTTGTCACATTTTCTGCGTTGATTGTTGGAGAAAATCTGCAAAAGGGATTTAAAATGATAAAATGGTTCAAAGGTAAATAAAATGGTAAAAATGTAAAATAAACGTGGAGTTTTCTGCAGAATTCAGTGGGTGCAGGTTTCTAGTCAGACCGACTGATGACTAATAGTGAAGGATGTTGAGATAAAGCTGTCAGTTGGGGCATATTCAATAATGAATCTCAATTTATGCCAAAAATATGCGTTTAAACATTGAAGGCACAAAAAAAAAATAGACAAAAGCTGATGGAATAAGAAAAGCAGAAGCAAACAAATCTCTGCCAATCATCCTCAGAAAATGCCGGTTAGACATACTGATGACTAACTGTGAGGGATGTTGAGGTACATCTAACAGATGGGACATATTGCATAATAAACCGATAAAACATTTGCATGTTCATATTAGATTAGTCCTTATTTGATTATATAAATGAACAGGAGACCCCTTTGGGAATGCTCTCAAAAGAAAAAGGAGATTGTAAAGTCGCTGTAAAATGACTGTGAGGTCGATCTGAGTCTGCTTGCATAAGCGCCCTCACTATAAAGGTCTTGCCTTGCAGCTTTGCCCTCATCAGAGGAGGATTCTGGGAAAGGAAATACTAATGACATCAAAACGGGTCTATGAAATTGACTTGCTCACAGGCATGTCAGCCACAATGACTTCTGTTACATCAAATGTTACGTAATTTATACCTTACAAGAGGACTTAGGGTATTGCTGTAGGGCTCAGACAGAATCTGCATTTCATCTTACAGGATATATAATTCAACACCTTCACCTTCACAAGATTAAAGCAGTTTCGTCTGTATAAAAAGAAAGTGAAAAACACTTGAAAAAGTTATAACACAAGCTTAAAACGAAGAAATGCTGAAGCATGCATCATGTACTCATAAAACCCATGTTCAGGCTGTCATGGAACATCTGGATGGCTGGTCATTAATTAAAGATTTTAGACACCAAGCAAAAAAAAAAAAAAAAAAAACTTGAAGAATGCGTGAAGACTGCAAAATTACTTTGTCAGACATTCTCTGGCTTCTCTTGTACTGATAGTGAGCCATAAAAAAAATCAAGGCTGCTTATACAGCATCATTGTGTGATAGAGAGCATGTGTGGTCAATTAGTACAGAATGACACCGCCTGAGGCTAGGTTTGAAATAGAATACTAACATGCTTACTGTATATTAGCAGCTAAAAATGTACACATTATGCCATATCTTTACACTTGAAAAAAAAATTACCGTTTTTTTTTACCGTTAATTTACGGTAAAAACTTGCAGCTGTGGTTGCCTGAAATTCCCCGGAAAAATACTGTCACGATAACCCCTTTCACAGAAACATACAGTCTTTACTGGTAAATTACCGTTAAGAGATCATGTATGAACAGGACCTTTTCAAAAATACCGGTAAATCAGTTCTGGTAAATTACCAGTATGATAAATTGTAACATTACCAGTAAATTACCAGTGTGTGTATGAGTACGTATGGGGTCAGAACGCGCTGATGTAAGAAATCTGCTTTGGGCCAATCATACAGTTCATTTGGAGATGACTTTGCACTTTTTACAGTAAGCGCCACTGCTTTTTAATAGTTTTTCTATGTAAATATGTGCTAGATGGACATCTTTGACCATTGCACCTCATCTCGCAGCTTTTTCAAAACCCATGCTGCGTCCAAATCGAATACTTTCCTACTGTATAGTATGTGGAAAACAGCACACCAATAGAGTAGTATGTCCGAATTTAAAAAACAGTAGGCGAAAAGTACCCCGAAGACTAGGGTTGGGTATCGGTTGGGTTTTATCCGATACCAGTACCTACTCGGTATTTTTTAAACGGTTCCGGTGCCTAAACGGTTCTTGAAACGGTACTTAAGAAAACAAAACTAAACACACTTTATCAAAAAATAATACCCTTTTATTTACAGGGCCAAACTGGACACAACATTAACTTAAATCTTTAAACAATATAAATACAAATGATAATAAAACCAATATAAAATAAAAATTCACATTTACATAATATCAAATAAAACAATATTGTATCAAACAATGTAATAATACTGGAGATTAATAGAGATTACTAGCAGGCAGAGCTGCCTGCCAACTCTCACGCATTGACCGTGAGACTCACGCAATTGACCCTTTTCACACGCTCTCACGCCACACATCCATTTTCTCACGCAGAGAAAAATCGGCGGACAAAGAGGACACTGACACCGACAGACAAGGTTACTTTTGATATGGAACAAATCCACAGCAGATTCTGTCAATATTTTTATGAGATTCACACAATAAATAACGTTTTGGCTCTTTGAAATGTGACAGATCGCTGCGCGCGTCAGTTCAAACGGCACGTGATACAGCAGCCTACAAATCCACTGCTTCTTAGCTACGCAGCGTTGAGTGAACCTATGAAAGAGAACATCTCTGGTTACTGGTGTAACATATCTCTCAATAGGGAACGGGACGCTGCCAAGCTCCTCGCGTTGCCGACCAGCTTCCTTTTTCGGCAGAGAAATCTGAGGAGCAGATGGCGCGCGCCAACATAATATGACGACGTAAGTGCGTTGTGGCGGCGCCTGCGCCATCAGCCAATGTATTGGCTTGATTCTAAATGGATTCAGACTATCGGCACACCCAGATGGCGTTCTGACGCGTAATTTTACACGTGAAATGCAGCCAAACCTTGCGAGCAAGAGCGCGCATGCGAGACAGAAGAGACTGTGCGTGTGTGTGTGTGTGTGTGTGCGCCTAATTAAGTCAGGCACCGAAATCAGGCACCGAAATTGTCGTTCTTATTCGGTCTGGTTACTACCGTTTACGTCGGAACCGGTTCCCTATTGGCACCGAGTTTCGGTACCCAACTCTACCGAAGACCTACTACTTCCGTTGAGATTCTGAAGTGTGCATTCGATGGACACTTTACTATAGCATGAGCAAGGGAGAGGATTTATAAATGCCAGTGAAGCGACACAACTGACGCTGGTAGGTCACATGACAGTAACAACATGGCGGATGTACTTCCGAAATTAATTCATACTACTCATATTCATACTACATAAACGCACTTTTTTAACGGTCGCAAAGTAAGTTCAAATTCAAATGTAGTACCTACTCAGACAGTACGCTGTTTTGGATGCACCACCTGCCTTCTTTTTCATTGATCAGCGCTGCGGCTCTGCACTTGGATGGATACTATTATGCGCATCTTGTATTTTTGAAAAGCAAAAACACATTCTGTTTGATCATCACCAAAAAATTATCAAATTGAACAGATAGTGAAACATAAAAGCGATTCTCCTCATGCAGGGTGAATAAAGACGACGTTTAAAAATAATTTACGATGACTGACATCACAGAATTTACAGATTTTTTGGTGCTGACGTGTGAATGGTCTCTTAACAGTAAAAAAAAACTAAAACAAAAGGATGTCAAAATGTCTAAACAGCATATTTGTGTATTTACCGGTAAAGTCATTCTGGTCATTTTACGGTAATTTACTGGGATTTCTGTGTGAAAGGATCAGGTGTTTTCAGTTTTACAGGATGCCAGTATATTTTACAACTTATAACCATATATTTCTTTAAGTGATATAATGTTTATACACCTACTTTAACTACCAAAATCTGCATTTTTACCAATAACCACCACAATAGACCAGTAACAAGTTCATCATGAGAGGCCTGTTCATAAAACATGGTCAATACAATTATTTTCAATGTAAATAACAGAAATAGCAATGATTGTATGCTAGTAGGCTATTCAGTTATACATTTTAAAAAGTTGTATTTTTGTTGTTGCATTCCCTCTGAGATTGCTGTCACATGACCTTCAGCAAGTGGTGTTTAAAAAATAATTTATTTTTAAATCCAATTTTGAGTAAAAATGTCTTAAAAACAAAGTGTGCAATTTATGTTAAAATACTTGTCCCTATATAGAAAGGTTTTTATATATATATATAAAACTATAGGTAAACCATTCATGGGTTCTTTGAAAATATTAACTTTCAAAACAACAACAACAAAAAAACAGTTTATCCAATGACAGACAGGTGAGGAAACCTGTTTGAAGCAGTTATTTTCATGAAAAATTTACAAAAAAGATGTTAAAATTGCAGTGAGAATTGCTTACAATTCATTTATAACACTGATCACTGAACTTTATAACACTTAAAACACTGAACAGTGATTTTATTTAATATAGCAAACATACTAAATCCTGCAGAAATAGTGTTTGCATGTAATTGCAGGTTTCTAAGGTTTGCAGAACTCATGGTATTTGCTTATGCAATGGCATCACCTAGTATTTCGGGTTTCCTGTATGCGGATAAAATCAGGAAGTTACCTGTCCAAGACCAGATGGTGCAGTTTAGATAAACCCATAACACTGTCTGCACACCTGCAGAGTCTGCTAGTACTCAGAAATGCAGCGTTATTGTGCAACTACCCACGTGAGCTTTTAAAAACACTCTCAGAAGGATGTATATACTGACTGCACCGATATAGCATCAATATTTGATTGGTACACACAGTGAGGTGACCTCTACATTCACTGGCCGAAACAGACCTGCATGCTTTACTGCACAGCACACACTGTGTGTTTAAACAACCATCAGTGTGAATGCTCTGAACGCTGGGTAACATAAATATGTTATTACGAATAGCAGAGGCTTAACACCTAACACTCATGGGCATATAATTAATAAATCTTCTTACAGTAATACCGTTTAAAAAAGATGGTCTGACCATTTTTTGGCCAGTACATCAAAATCCTCATGTGTGACTTTACCCATTCTTAAATAATAATAATAATAATAATAATAATAATATACAGTATATCAAATATAATTGTATCTTTAAGATAAACCGATCCATATATGATGGCAAGGAAAATAATAATAACAATAATACTAATAATAAACCCTCTGACAATAACTAGCAATGTAATTTATTAAACAAATTCTAAAATTTAGAGAGTCTGAAACTGCCATTTAAGCAAAAAGCCATTCATAAAAAAAAGCTGCTGGAAGATGCCAGCCAATGCAGATTTAATAGGTAGAGGTGAACACACACACACACACACACACACACACATATAGCAAATCATTTTGGTAATTATTTTAGATTTATTTAATGATTTATTGATTGGTTTATTACTTAAAAGATAATGTGCAAAGGGAAATAGTTCAATCCAACCACAATCAATTTAGGTTTTAATCCTCAACAAGTACATGGACACATATGGTGTGTTGAATGTGTGTAAAGTTGAATTATCTCACATCTATTGACACTGGCGTAAGCCTGCATGCATAGTGCATCTGACAACACAGAGCACAGATCTATCCCTGAGCATGATCATGCATCCAGCTTCAGAGAGAGAGAGAGAGAGAGAGAGAGAGAGAGAGAGAGAGAGAGTGGCGCAGCAGCACTTAGGCAGATTGGACATCATCTCTGGAGGTGGGAGAACGCAAGCGCGGTACCGCAGCACGCAGGAGCTGAATGATCGCCATGGCAACAACAGCATCAGTACCAGCAGCAGAAGCAGCCGTGAGCCGCTCATGTCCGTGTCAACACTGAGACCTGCCGTAGCTCCCTCTGAACTAATGACATAGGATCAAAGCGGGTGCGCAGATCACGCCTACGGGGTCGCGTCGTTGCACAGGCAGGTAAGACGATGGATGTTTACGCTCTTTCTCTTTTATTGTTCCTCTGTGTTTGGCTCACGTCGACCGACTGCTTTTGACTGCCGTTTCTTAATGACTTGTCTAGTCTGGTCTGGTCTTTAAGCTTCTCTTAGATGGACTGGCAGGAAAATATTCCGTTATCCGGCATAAATCCCTGTCAGGAACATATTGGATGCATATTCTGCCAATGCAACGCGCCAGCCATCTGGCTCCATCAGAAATACACAGACATGTATTTGTACACCACAACAACACGTTTGAAGCGTGTGACGGGTGACATTGGTGTTTGACTTGAGCGGTACACTGTGTGCCGGACACCTCGGCTAGGAATGATTTGATTTAGGTGCACGTACACTCGTTTGGTTTCTGTTTTTTGTTAGTATAGTAGTTAGCTGGGGCTAATATGTCGTTTGAAAGGGTCAGAAAGAGTTCAATCAAAAGCTGAATGAACCACATATGAGTCATGACATGGATTTTTATGGTATATGACGCATTTTATGTTATGCTGAGGAAAAACTAATCTTCTGGTTTGGTACAAAACTGAATGTCAACCTCTCTTCTATAGCGCTGAGAGATTTTGTGTAATGAGGTGTTTCTAGCAGGGCTGAACTGACACAAACAGCCTGCTGAAGACTCAAGAAACTCCTGGCTACAGAAGCTCACTGAGAACGGAACAAATCCACTGGAATTTTACTCTGGGATTACTGTTATTCTGCATAATGTGTCAAATTCACACGTTCACCACGAACGGGACACTTTTACATGGAGACGAAAAAAAAAAAAAAATCAACAGATGAAAACAGGAATTGCTCAGGTGGTTGAGGGATGACGTCTTTTCGTGAAGGTCAATAAATCTGACATTCACAGCTCCGTCTCGGCGAATCAGGCTGCGGATCTATTTTTCAAATTACATCTTGTGTAGAGGAGGCTTAATAAAAGATCATGGCATTTGACTCAGTCTAGCATTTACAGGCCAGTGTGAAATCTGGAATAATCTGGACTGTAAATAAGCGCTGTGAATGTTGGACCATATAGATGGTGACATTCAAATGCAAACCTGCGAGTCCCGCCTGGGCACAGGCGCTTTTTGACGCGTTTAACGGATGTGGCCCAGGCTTGCCGGAGGACAACCCCAGACGCCAGCGCGCTGTACTGATGTGTTAAAACAGCAGATTTTCCAGCAGACTTCCAATTGGTCATGTCTGTCCACACTGCTCCAGGCAATACGTGTTGCATGATCTTGTGGGAATGCTTGGAGTCCTGGAGGGCCGCTGTCCTGCAGAGTTTAGCTTCAACCCTAATCACACACACCTGAACAAGCTAATCAAGGTCTTGATTACTAGAAAGTTAAAGGCAGGTGATTTTTTCAGGGTTGGAGCTAAAGTCTGTAGGACAGTGGCCCTCCAGGACCAACGCTGCCCATCCCTGATCTAGAACAATCAACAGAAAGTTCTACTGTATAATCCTCGAGGGATTAAAATTCCTGAATTGTGAAGTTTTCATAAAATAGTTAGCATTGTGCAGACTTTTTATGCAAACAGATGAAGACAATTAAAGAGCAACAGTGCTTCTGTTTAATTTCTGCTTGGTAGTTCCGCCCATGTTCACGTTGTCTCTCATTATGGTGTGCCATTCAGCATTTTTGGTTACACTTTATTTTAAGGTTATGTAGTTACATAATACTTATTTGAGTAAGTACAACGTAATATTAATTAGCTACATGTAATTACTATAGTTACAGTTAGGGTTTGGTTTAGGGTTAGTTACTTGTAATCGACCTATGGCTAAGCCACGCCCCCTCCACTCACTCGGACAAACAGTCAACATTCGGTGACAGGCGCTGTCACAGTAGGAGACATTTCACAGGAGGCAATTGATGATTTTTGGAGACAGAAAGATTATATATCATCTCGAAGTCACCAAAAGGGCCTTAGCTATTCATCGGAGGGTTATATTAATAATTGTATTGTTGAGAAGGTCGATGAAAAGCTTCAGCTCCAGGCAAACATTTACAGGTCACAGTGTAAACATGATAAACCGCATCTCGTTGCCATCACCATCTCAGACAACAAGATAGAGGATCAGCATTGTTCATGCACTGCAGTATTTACATGAATCATTCAGCACAACATTGCTAACATTTGTTATCTCGGTTATTTAAAGATACGTTAATGAAGCTAAGTGGTACAACGCAGCTAGAAGCTAACGTCAACGTTTTCTAATGTTAGGCTAAAGTTTGCCTAACGTTACGTTAGAGATGTTAAAGATAACGTTCAAATACATTGTTGACTTAGAACAGATGTAGACAGCCTTGTTTAATTCTTGTTTAATTTATCCACGTTTAGTTGGTGTTGTGGTCTACCGCATAACTTTATCCAGAGCAGACACTTATCTCGGTTGAGATGTGGCTTGGGAAAGGGTAAAAAATACACACAGTCGCCCTGCCTCTCGGGATACCTAGTGTCGGAGTTGCAAGTACCCCATGCACACCATTTGACCATTTTAAACTTAAAATGACAAGAAAAAACATCAAAAAAACGAATGAAAACTGACTAACTGCAATGCATTTCAATGGACGTAGAAGCAGAGAATATCCGAGTGTATTGGGTTAGCTATGCGCTCTGTGATTGGCTCATTGCGTTTGGGGGCGAGGCTTAGCCATAGGTCAATTATGCATGATTTACTGTTATTACTAGACTAAGTACATGTAGTAACGTGTAACTACGTCACCTTAAAGGTGCCCTAGAATGTTTTTTTAAATTATTTTATAATGTTTCCTGGGTTGCCCTTATAATGTTAGTATGTTTTTTAGATCAAAAATAGTCATAATTTAGAAATAAAAGGCATTTTCCTAGCCTGATTTTAGCCTCTGATTTGAACACTCTGTTTGAAGGGGCGTGTCTGCTGTGAGAACCGGCCACTGCTGTGATTGGCTGACATGCTTGCATATGAAATTGCTCCGTACATGTGAAACTCTCTCGAATACTTTTACTACAGATATTATACGTTTTTACAGCTATCGAGATTAACGAATCGTGAGATGTTTTTAAAGTATTTAAATCTATTCCCATCACATAAAATGTTAACGTGATGAGCATTGAGCAGATGACAGTGTGTTGATCGCGAGAATGAAGATCTAATCATTGCAAAGCAGTTTCTGCACTCTCTCAGCTTTCACCAATGCAAACACGATGATGTACATACAGTAAGAGCTTCGTTGTGCAGTAACGTGCGTCATTGATTTCATAACGAGTTGTCCAGATAAACTCACGCTGTGTGGAAAGATTGTTCTTTGATCGCTTTCTATATATAATTTATTCACTATAAAAAAAGCTTGTTTTCCTCCAACTAAAAGAAACGATGTGAAGTTGATATTTTAGTCACTGGTTTGACTTACTGATGCATAAATAGTATTGAACGATTTTGAGAGAAAGATTACCTGTCTGAACTCGAACAATTACACATCAGAAAGTGTTGCTTGGTAGCTCGATCCGAGGCCAGCTCTGTATTGGCCCAAGTTGAGGAAACAGTCGTCGGTGAAATGTTTGGAAATTTCCAGAGAAAATAAAATTAACCCATTGTTTCTTCAGAGGCTCGGATGAAGGAACTAAAAAATACTTTTGTGTTCATGTGTACATCCAAACACTGAGCAACTGCTATGCTTCGGCTGCGCAGTTCCGCCTGGCATTGAGGGCTGGCATATGCAAATCTTCGGAGGCGTACATATTAATGATCCCGACTATTGCGTCATAGTCGGTATTATGTGGAGATTCGCCTGTTTTTCAGGGGTGTTTTTTAAAAACGAGATTTAAATAAGAAGGAGAAAACAATGGTGTTTGAGACTCACTGTATGTCATGTCCATGTACTGAACTCTTGTTATTTAACTATGCCAACATAAATTCAATTTCACATTCTAGGGCACCTTTAAAATAGGTGCTGAATAAGTGTTAAAATAAGCGTTACTGTAAGATGTATGCTCTGTCAATATGTTTTTGTTTCAGTCAGTTGGTCTGTGCTCATGTTCATGACTTCATCTCCTCGTTTAGTTAATTATCCTGTTCACCTGTGATCTCATTAATCATCTCACTAGTTCCCTTTGTTTGTACCATGTATTTAAACCCTGAGTTCTCCTTTAGGGTACGTTTACACGACAACGATATGCTTGAAATGGAGAAGTTTTCCGCGTACACACGACACCATTGTCAAAACGATCCCCATTCACGCGGATTCGCGAAAATGACTAAAAACACTGTATTCTGCTGCCAGGCCATTAGATGGAGATGAAACACAGTAGAGTGAACACGTAATACGCATGTGCATGACGTCATCGTCTTCAGAGATTCGCGTTTTGTCATTTACACAGAGGCCATTTTTCAAAAACTTGCACTTTGAAAACCCGTTTTCAAAAGTTCTCGTTTTCAGGCACCCAAAACGCCGTTGTCGTGTAAATGAACAGCCAAAACACAAAAGGTTTTCTGTTTTTAGTTGAAAACGGTGTCGTGTAAACAGCCCCTTAGTCTCTGTCCGTTCTCATCTACGTGCGGTTGTGTTCTCCTGTGTTTGGATTATTAAATACTGTTAACTTGGACTATTCCTATCGTGCGCTGCATTCAACACACGGCATTTATTTTTTATTTTTTTACTTTCAGTGTGGACAGACAACTGACTTTAAGCTGAAAACTTCATAACTGGTTAGGACAGTGTTACCCAATAAAATGAAAAGAAAAAATATATATTTTTCTAATTTTTTTACTAACCAGCTGCAACAAGTGGACATTTTGTTACTTGGATAGCCACGCCCACAGCGGAATTTCATTGGTCAAGCTCTTCTCCTCAAACTTGCACATTAAACATCAAATAGCCTGTTTTGATAGGCTTTGATTGAGTTGCATTTGTATTTTCAATCATCTTTAAGAATAACATTTTGTTGTGTCAAACTAGTTTAGGACACAATGTAATGCAGGCAGTGTCATCTTTGTACTTTAGCATGATTTTATCTCTGTATGGCCCACTCGTGATCTGTGACTATTCAGGATGTTTTTACACATTAATAGATTTGAGTCAGCCGTGAATACTGCAATGTGAACAGCTCTGTGTGTAAACCCGATCAGACAGCATGTGTGTGTTTCATGGCAGGTTTTCTCAGGTCACTTTGAGTGGATTTGTAACCGTTTGTACTCAGACTCTCTCTCATGTGATCTCTCTAATCTCTTTTAACTATCACATTGTTCCTGCAGGGTCAAGCACATGATGTATAAATATTTTACAAGCACCATTGTCCAACTGCAGGACTTTCATTAGAGCTGAATATCACCATTATCTATCTCATTACACAATAAGCTTAATAAGCACAATAATAGCTTTATATGTGTAGTTCAGTCATATTTATGTCTTGTGATCTAACCACAAAAACCAAACCCCTGTCATCTCACCCTGTTTTCTGACTGTAGGAAATTGGTCGAATTCTGGAGCAAAGTAAAGACTTGCATCACAGCCAGCTTACTTGAGAAAAACAGTATGTTACTATTCCAAACTTTACCTAAACTAAATAATATGAATACCATAATGTACAGCATGTGAGTTTTCTGTATGTGTGAAATAGCTGAAACAACTAGTTTTGCTAAAATGTGCATTCAAAGCACAATGTGTTAGATGATGTATCCCACAATGCATTGTGCCTAAATTAACCTTTTATTTCCAGTGTGATAAAGAACCAGAAATGATTTTACTTCTTGAATTAGTAGTTAATCATAATAACAGACTTGCAAACGTTTTACACAAAATTCTATTATAAATGTCTTTCAATCATAATTCGAAATAATAAATGAATTAAATGTGCAGCATAAAGAGGTCATGTGAAATCAGCGTAGCAGACTACGGTTTTAAATGTTTGTTATGAAATATTGCATACTGTTCCAGTATCTTTAAAAATAGTAAGTACTAGGTAGTTGCAGTATATACTGCACCATATGCTACATTATAACAGAACAAATCTGTTAGTATGATGGTACGAGAGAGTGTAGTCACGTTAGACAGAGGGTTACCGTAGTTTGACTTTTGAGGTGCGTGTGTGTTCGAGTCTGGTGAAGTTGATTTGTACTGTAAAATAGGAAAAACAAAAGTCATTTCAGTTCAAGGAATGTGCTGTATGTTGACAAAGTACAGTATTAAATGTTCCAGTTCAACAGCTTAATTCATTGCCATTCCTGTCCAAAACTGACTGCATTGTGTCATATTTGCATATTTGTCTTTCTTGTGGAGCCTAGGCTGAATTTAGGTTTAAACTGATTTCATATCAACTGATTGTGGTCATATTCCTGCAATGGCGAAACATGTAACGTCTTAACTGAATGCAAGAAAGCTTGTGACTCACCGAGCAACTTTCTAAGTGCTTATTGATTGATTTCAGACACGACTAAAGTTAGGGGTTAAACCGATGTCCGCTGGCTCACTTCCTGTCTGACACGTGGTGCAAGTGAACACAGTGTTCAGTTCTGATTAAACATAATTTTGACGTATTTGATTTTTTGATATTCAATTCAATTTAGCAGACATTGTTTATAAACACAGCCCTTCTACACAGGGAGTGACATCATTTGGCCTTTCCAACAACATGGAATGGAAGAAGATCATATCAGTACAATATCAATTCTTTGTTAAGCTCAGCCATTTAACCTCGTTATTTGTATATTATGTACAGTTACACTCACTGGCCAGTTTATTAGGTACACCCTTTTGCATTTAAAATTGCCTTCGTTTTTCATGGCATAGATTCAAAAAGTTGGTGAAAACATTCCTCAGAGATGTTGGTCCACATTAACATGACAACATCATGCACTTGCTGCAGATTTGTCGGCTGCACATCCATGATGCTACAGTAAGCACATCCCAAAGCTGCTCTATTGGACTGAGATCTGGTGACTGTGGAGGCATTTGAGTTTAGTGAACTCATTGTCATGTTCAAGAAACTAGTTTGAGATGATTTGAGTTTTGTGACATGGGGTGTTATCCTGCTGGAAGTAGCTTTAAGAAGATGGGCACACTGTGGTCATAAAGAGACGGACATGGTCAGCAACAATACTCAGGAAGGCTGTGGCGTTAAAATGATGTTCAATTGGTACAAAGGGGCCCAAAGTGTGCCAAGAAAATATCCCACACCGTTGATACAAAGCAGGATGGATCCATGCTTTAGTGTTGTTTACACCTAATTCTGACCCGACCATCTGAATGTCGCAACAGAAATTGAGACTCATCAGACAGGCAACGTTTTTCCAATCTTCTATTGTCCAATTTTGGTGAACCTGTGTGAATTGTAGTTTCCTGTTCTTAACAGACAGGATTGGTACAGAACACCGGTGTGTCTTCAGCTGCTGTAGCCCATCTGATTCAAGGTTCTATGGGTCTCATTCATGAAACACGAGCAGAATGAATTTTTGTGTAAATCGTGTGTAAAGTGGTTCTGGCGTAAATTTTCGGATTCATTAAAATGTTCGTATTTTCCAAATGTTAGTTGGTACACAAGAAATCTACACCTGCTCCCAGCCACGCGTAAATAGTGCGCTTAACACCCGAACGTTTTGCTCATTAATAAGGCTGCATTTTAATTCACCTTAATCGGGTACATATTTGCACAGCATTTTGAAAAAATATTATATATAGTAATTACATACGGTTTTTCTTATTATGAGAGCCAGTAATAGCATCTGCGATGGTGGTCCTTCTCCAGTTTGAATACTATTTTTCCGAAGTGAACTAATTCGTTTTTTTTTGCTCTCAAGCTTAATGTCGAACCATTTTCTTCTCACTTCTGGGAATGTTCGATTAACAGATGAAACTCCATTAACTGCATCTGTAATATGCTGCCAAGCTTCCTTTTTTTAGGACCCGATACGCCACTATGTACGCTTGAAAATAAAATGTGACTTCTGATAATAAAACTTAAATTTCTGCATCTGAGAATTTTTTCTTCTTCATTCGCATTCATGTCATAATATGATGCCCATATATAGTTGTCAGTCGGATTTAATGGGCGGGATTTATGGTAATTGAGAATAAAAGTGCACGCGCATCCCATTTACGACTGATTGGAATTCATTAACACACACACACATTTCACTATCACATCTGACATTTACGAAGTATTTGTGAATCAGGAGAAGAGTTTTCGGGAAGGTCTCTTTACGCGCAAATCACTCGCATATTTACTCGTATATTTACGAATGTTTCATGAATGAGACCCAATGTGTTGTGTTCGGAGATGCTCTTCTGCATACCTTGGTTGTAACAAGAGGTTATTTGAATTACTGTTGTCTTTCTATCAGCTTGAACCAGTCCGGCCATTTTCCTCTGAGCTCTTGCATCAACAAGGCATTTTCGCCAACAGAACTGCCGCTTACTGGATATTTCCTCTTTTTCGGATCATTCTCTGTAAACCCTAGAGATGGTTGTGCGTAGAAAATCCCAGTAGATCAGCAGTTTCTGAAATACTCGGGCCAGCCCGTCTGGCATTAACAACCATGTCAAGTTCTAAGTCACTTAAATCACATTTCTTCCTCATTCTGATGCTCAGTTTGAACTTCAGCAGATCGTCTTGATCATGTCTACATGCCTAAATGTACTGAGTTTCTGCTTTGTGATTGGCTGATTAGATATTTGCGTTAACGAGCAGTTGAACCTTATAAAACGGATGAGTGTGTGTGTTGCAGCTCATAATATTTCAATGAACTCAGTTTAGCCAATAGATTTTTTTTTCTTCCTAAAACACGTTTGTTGCAATTAATGCAAGATTCCAAACTAAACTATGTCAAACTACTTTGACCATGTGAGGTTGTTGAAGAACAATTTTTGAAGGTTAAGCACCTCCTCTCACTGACTATTTGTATAAGTGGCTTCATTTTATTAAGAGTGGACCAATTTTGTACTCCACTCGCGAAAAGTGCCGTTAACATTTGCAATGCACAATTACAAACACAGGCTCAAATAGATATATGCAAGCACACATACAGACTGACACAAACTGACAGGCCCATAAGACTCTTCACTATTGCCAGAATGAAATCATATATCACTCACAGCAAGCCCACAGCCTACAGAATTCATTAAGCACACAAGTCGAGCAAGTGTCTTCAGTCAGCGGTAGATTTATGACCGCACAAGAGATGCGCCAGAATATTGAATATTGCTGGAAGTAAACTTGGAGCAGTGCAGGTTACCATTCCATCATTTTTGCAGATCTCTGAGAATATTGAAGAAGGTGCCCAGTAATACATTCGGCTGATCCCGTCACAGTCCAAACCCACCGAGATTCATAACCCAGACTTCCTTTGCAAACAAGATTTTTGATAGCAGTTTAATGTCCGGTAACATCCTCTGTCTGTGACTTTTCCATGTAAAGGAAGTAGTGAACTCAGTTAAACCAATAGTATTTCATCATCATCATACCACTCCACTATCTAAATCTAATTACAAACATGAATCTTATACAGTATATGCATCATATATGAATCAATCAAGCAGATTATTCAGGGTCCTTGAACCTAAAGAAACTTCATATTATGTTCTATTTTATATTGTATTTATTTATCTAGCAGATGCATTTGCCAAAAAAACCTTTATACTTCATATTATATAATATATTCTATATGTATTAATTTAGCAGGTATATTTTATTAAAGCATCTTCATATTTTATTCTGTTTATTAATTTAATAGATGCATTTCCCTGTAACAACTTCATATTATTCTATTCTTATGTACAAAAGTTTTACTACATGCACACTGTATGTTTCAAAGTAAGCATTGTTACCCATAATGCCCTCTGTTTCTGCTCAAGCAGCAGCAGAGGTCAATGCTCTCCGGCCCGTCTCAGACTGGCTCTCAGGATATTGAATCAAGCAGTGAAGCAAACACGGTGGAACATTGTGTCGGTTAATGCAAGGGCAGCATTTCAAAGGAAACATATTTTTCATTTCTCAGCATCGGCTGCCAGAGGAAGGTGGCTGCAGCTCCAGAGCTGTTAACCTTTAACCGCCATACTGAGACAAAAGACTAAACCACTCATAATAGCCATCTAATGCTACGTCACACACGCTCACGTCCAGCCCCTTTATCGTTTCATTTTCAACTATCTCTGTTAATGTTTTCTGAAACAACATTCCTATTTATATTTCATCGATGCTACGAGAAACATTTTTGCGCTCCCCATCACATCTGACAGTGAAGCTTCTATAGTTTTCCTTACCATTGCTCACACAGTTTGGTAACATTTTAATTATCTCTGTTGATAAATAAGAGGCATAGACTGCAAAAAAAAAAATAATGTGGTGGTTGCAAATCAAGTAATTCGGAGCCTGCCTGAGTCGGTGCAGTCGTGATCTTAGTTTGGCTTGAATCCCTTTCGATTAAAGGGCGGGTTTTTGACCTATACCGCAGCCAGCCACCGAGGGGACGATCGAAATGCTCTGGCTTCACTTTTCAGGACTTGTGCGGCACATTTGACAGGAAGCTGTCACACGGCTCTGTGCACACTGCTTCAGCAGAACAGATGAGAGTATTTTAAACAGTAACTTTCATTGTGGTTGAGCTATGTTTCGGAATTCTCATGTAAATAATGTTAATAATAAAAATAAAGAAAACAGTTATTTATTTTACAGTTTGTGTACTTACGGTGTAGTTACCCAAGAAAGTACTGGTAATATAAGGTAACGGATTAAGGTAAGGTTTAGGGATAGGTTCAGGGTTAGTACCTAGTTATAACCCACTTATTGTAGTTGCTTTAATAAGTACATACGAAACAGGACTGTGAAATAAACTGCTACCAAAAAAATCCATGTACATTAATTTGATGTATTCTATGTTTCCATCCAAAGTTGCGAATTTAGCTTATGTGCAAAATTGGGATGATGCATAAAACATATGCAAATAAAGTTTCCATCCCATGTGTTCAAGAGAACAAATACATTAGTACAGTTATCCAATCAAATTCTCTGTTGAGGCAAAGTAAAAGTTTTTTGTTAAGCATCAAGCGATTTATTCTGTAAATGCGTTCCATTGTAGTTTATGTGCATGTCTTCTTATTGTATAAAAAATGTATCTACCTCAATTGAATGCACACGTTTTTGTTTTAGAATTTATGCACATCTTGTGATTCAATGAAGCGTATTTTATGCGATATCCCAAAATTTGGATAAAAATAGGTGGATGGAATTGTCACCCAACTGCTCTACATTACATGTCGAATTCAGCGAATCCAGTTGGAAACAAATATATTTTGTATGTTTAATCCAAATTTGTGCGAAAATATCTTTACCTTTGGCAAAATAATGAATCAAGAAACAAAGCAGTTTATTGTTATATTCATCATACTTGAAATGGCAGGTCAAGCATTGCATTGTTGGACACGATATTCTGACATCAAAGCATAAGAATCAGGAAGGGTTTTTGGGAATAATGCATCTCTAACTGCTTAGAAACACCAAGCTGAGGATGTGCCTGTGTCTGTGACATGGGTACTAATTTTGTTCAGCTACTAAATAAAGTAAAAGAAAAAAAAAATCGTATTTTTTCCTATTATTTGAATTTGTCTGGAAAGTCTAATCTAAGCTTAAATGAGAACTTTGAGACATAAAGTTGAGGATATGTGTCATTGACCTTGATTTGAATGTTCACCAGAGCCTGACAATAATGAGCACACTGGAGTTAACCGACTGTATAAAACACACTAGGATCCTAAGGGCCAGTGCACGTCTGTTTGGCCGTCACACACTGTTGCAACTGTTTGTTTAGCTCACCTTCAACATGCCAGCTGATTTATATCCAGGAAATTCTGCTTCTTTGCCCCCCACCGATGGGACGTCCTTAAAATCTGCAGATTCGGTGGCAATATATCAGTGCAGTTTATGGACGCATGCTGCGTATTTCATTGAAAAATGCCTTGATGTGTCTTCATAACCCTGCTGGAAAAGAAAATAATAGTCAACCGAAATAAACCCATGCTTACTAATGAAGCATAACTGTTAGAATTATTTCCAATCCATACTGTACATATTCACTGATATGACTGCTGATTTTATTAAAGAAATAGTTTTCAGGAAAATCGAATCTAGAATATTTTAAGACATTGAAACATTTTAACATTATAGAAAATATAGATGTGACATGGCATATAAAACACTTTCAACTATTCTGAGTTTATCTGCTTCCAATATCAGGCAATTAGACTGATACAGATAATAAAAAGACAATATTTATAGTCAAGAAGACCCTTAGTTTTCACTGCAACATTTTCAGCATAATTGAGCACTTTATATCCCTCATTTCTCATTACAATGATGAGTCTGATATTGTCTTTCTCAGCATTATAAATGATTCTCATTACTATATTACGGTTTTCTTTATTACAGAAGAAATATTTAATTAAAATATATAATTAATTTATATATATTTGTGTGTGTGTGTGTGTGTGTGTGTCCTGGGCACCTCTTAATGTGGTACATTTTAATGATAGCAAATACTGTAAAAATACTATTTATTTTACATAAATTTACTCAAGATTTTGGAACTGATAATCACTTATTAATCTGACACTTGGGCATCAATATGGGCTGACGGCTTGGTGTATATATCAGTCTTTCTGTCAAAGTTATGACAGAGAGCATGCAATAAAGACGATGATGGACAGACAGAGAAACTGTGAGGGAATTTGTGAATACTAATAACCATGGTTGAGTTTTCCCATCTAAAACACGCTGATTCTTCCACCATAAAGCCAGTCTGGATAAGCCAATATTCTCTCAGATTCCACTCGTGTCACAACTACACAACCTGTTGTGTGGGAAGAAGCCATTAGATGTGATTAGCACCACACACTCATACAGGTCCAGCTTGAGTGAAGTGGCTTTGAGCTGCGGCGTCTGTGAGACGGATTGTGTCATAAGTATGATTTGGGATCATGTCCAGAAATGCCACTGCTGTCATTCGTCTTGGAGCCGTGCATCGTGCATTGGTTTGCCTCAGAGCGGCACATCAGGTTCCCAGAACAAATATTGTCTGAGATGAGTCACAGCCTGAGTAATTAGAAATGGCGTCTTCCTGAGTCACGGGTGTACGTCTGCCACTCTATTACGGAGTCATTGGATTATGTTCATTGAACAACACACACCCTCACAATGGGCAAACAGCAACAGCGGTGTTGCTGTACCGCTGACAACGGTACAGCAACACAGAGTTCTGAAAGAGAAATGCATTCAGGGTTGGATAAGACGATGCGAGGCTTGAAGTGTTTAGCTGCAAATTAACTTCTCTTGTTCTCTCTAGGCGATGGAATGGATGATGTCGGAAGTACAGGGCACTGTGGAGTTCTCACTGGAGTTGCACAAGTTTCACAATGTGGATCTCTTCCAGAGAGGGTAAGTCTGTGTTCTTCTGCATGTTTGAAGGCTGTGATGAATGGCTTTGTAAAGCATCTGTTCTCTAAACAACATGTTCAGGAATAGCACATGGTGACGGCATCATGTACAAACCCTAAGAGCCAGTTTGGATCACTCTGTGCAGTTTGATTGAGAATGTGCTCTCACATTCCAGAAATGTTTTCATGTTCTTTTTCAATGCAATGAATAGATGGCATTGTGTTGGCGTTTTAGTTCATGTCTCGTTAGCTTTCAGAACTTATGTTAATAGCAAGTGTTTCGAAAAGCAGACAAAACAAACTTTTAGCAAATATATGCATTTTCTCTAATGGTAAAATGCACAAAAAAATGTTAATGACTCATCTTGGACTCAAGGTTGCATCTAAAACTCCAAACAAATGCTCTCTACTAGAACCCGAATAGCATCTGCTAAAGGCTATTTAGACTAAAGAATATTCTGCTATTTAAAAAAAATACACTACCCTTAAATAGTTTAGAGTCAGTAGGATTTTTTTAATGTTTAAGAAAGAAGTCTCTTATGCTCAACAAGGCAGACTTCATCTGATAAAAAATAAAATAAAAAAACAGTAAAAAAGTTCTCAAAACTTTTTTTTTTTACTGACCTCAAACTTTTAGATGTGTGTCGATATATGTCGATCTAATTTCCTGTTTCAACAGGAAATACATTAACAGAACCCATGCAATTCCATAGAGATTTTTTTCTAGGCTATTGATGACAATGACATGAGTTTGTTAGACGAAGAGCAGACAGGGAGAGTCAAACTGAAATGTAAATAAAGGGAATATATTTGGTACCACTATTGGTGCAGTCTTCTCTGTATGTGTATTCGACACCTATTGTAGGAATTTCATCCGTATGTATGTTTCATGTAAAAAAAAAAAAAAAAGTTTACTGACAATATTGCCATAGAAAAGTAATGAGGCTGTTATTTAAGTGATGGTTATAGCATATCATGTCTATGCAAGCTATTTCTTGAGAAGAGAAGCTTCCTAGCTAATAACATTGTTATTTACACATTTGTTTACCTTAAAGGTGCCCTAGAATGTTTTTTTTATTATTTTATAATGTTTCCTGGGTTACCCTTATAATGTTAGTATGTTTTTTAGATAAAAAATAATCATAATTTAGAAATAAATGGCATTTTTCCTAGCCTGCTTTTAGCCTCTGATTTGAACACTCTGTTTGAAGGGGCGTGTCTGCTGTGGGATTCAGTGTAACCGCGGCCACTGCTGTGATTGGCTGACATGCTTGCATATGAAATAGCAACGCATTACATGTGAAACTCTCTCCCGAATACTTTTACTACAGCTATTATACGTTTTTACTATAACAGCTATCGAGATTAACGAATCGTGAGATGTTTTTAAAGTATTTAGATCTATTCCCATCACATAAAATGTTGCCGTGATGAGCATTGAGCAGATGACAGTGTGTTGATCGCTGTTATGATGAGGTGGAAGCAAGGAGGGAGCAGGATCCAATTGCAGCACACTTTATTCAATAAACTCAAACTACATAAAGACTCAGGCTAGGGGACAAGACTCAGGAACAGAACAACCAACATCAATGTTACAACAACAAGAACTCACAAAGACTGGACTGAAACACAGGGCTTAAATACAAGGCCAAACAAGCTAAACAAGATAACAAGAGGGCGTGGTATACATGAACACAAACGAGGAGCGGGAAAACTGAACCGGACTGAACCAAAAGCACAAAGACAGTCACAGGGGGAACACAGACAAACATTACAACAATCGCGAGAATAAAGATCTTATCATTGCAAAGCAGTTTCTGCACTCTCTCAGCTTTCACCAATGCAAACACCATGATGTAAATACAGTAAGAGCTTCGTTGTGCAGTAACGTGCGTCATTGATTTCATAACGAGTTTGGCAAGTGTCCAGATAAACTCGCGCTGTGTGGAAAGATTGTTCTTTGATCGCTTTCTGTATATAATTTGTCTACAATTTAAATACGATTATTTTCATCCTACTAAAAGAAACGATGTGAAGCTGATATTTTAGTCACTGGCTTGACTTACTGATGCATAAACAGTATTGAACGATTTTGAGAGAAAGATTACCTGTCTGAACTTGAACAATTACACATCAGAAAGTGTTGCTTGGTAGCTCGATCCGAGGCCAGCTCTATATTGGCCCAAGTTGAGGAAACAGTCGTCGGTGAAATGTTTGGAAATTTCCAGAGAAAATAAAATTAACCCATTGTTTCTTCAGAGGCTCAGATGAAGGAACTAAAAAATACTTTTGTGTTCATGTGTACATCCACACTGAGCAACTGCCATGCTTCGGCTGCGCAGTTCCGCCTGGCATTGAGGGCTGGCATTATGCAAATATTTGGAGGCGTACATATTAATGATCCCGACTATTGCGTCACAGTCGGTATTGTGTGGAGAACCGACCGTTTTTCAGGGGTGTTTTTCATAAACGTGAATTAAACGAGAACGCGAAAACAGTCCAGTTTGAGATTCACTCTATGTCATGTCCATGCACTGAACTCTTGTTATTTGACTATACCAAGGTAAATTCAATTTTGAATTATAGGTCACCTTTAATGAAGTTACTAGAAAAATAAGCACTCTGTAACACTGTCAATGCACCCATTATCTACACTGCAAATGCAAAAAACGAGATTGCTTTGACTATAACCAAAAAAAGTTGCTACACTGCAAATGTCTGAAGCTGTGTTGTTTGCAATATTGACATCTTTACTGATTGTTATAGCGGTGAGGTATACAGCTCGCTTGTAGTGTGGACTGAGTGTTAAACACTGTTTTCATATACACCTCCCCTGCTAAGATCATAAGGCATCACATGAAGGTGTTCGGTTCAGTAGACTGGTAAATTAATGATTGATTTTTGCTGTTTTTGTACATTATTTTCCTGTCATTGGTTCAAGTCAAATCAATTACACCCTTGCTGTGAGCAGCAGGTGAAGTCTACAGGGAATTCAATGACTTTACAGGTCACTGATTTTTAACTATGCAGCATATAGAGATCTGACTATAGGAACTAATTTGAGGTTCAGAGACAAAACTGTGTGGCCTGCCATGACCTTTATGATTCTTCTGGAAGTTCTACTAGTCACTTTGGTGCTAATTCAGTGTTTGGATGAGGGGTTGACATTACAAATAAATGGCATGGACACACTACTGTTCAGAAGTTCGGGGTTGGTAAGATTTTTTTATGTTTTTGAGAGAAGTCCCTTATGCTAATTCATTTGATTAAAATTTCTCTATGTAATTAAAATGTAATCCATTCCTGTGATGCAAAGCTGAATTTTCAGCATTATTACTCCAGTCTTCAGTGTCACATGATCCTTCAGAAATCATTCTAATATGATGATTTGCTGCTCAAGAAACATTTCTTATTATTATGTTGAAAACAGTTGTGCTGCTTAATATTTTTGTGGAAACCGTGCTACTTTTTCAGGATTCTTTGATGAAGAGAAAAATCAAAAGAACAGCATTTCTTTGAAATAGTTATTTATAATGTTACAACGTCTTACTGACACCAAACTTTTGAACGGCAGAGTATATTAAATATGACTAAATATATTATTAAAAAAAAAAAAAAAAAATATATATATATATATATATATATATATATATATATATATATATATATATATATATATATATACACACTAAATATACATTTTAAAAAGTGCAAAACAACATTTTACTAATTATTTTATAATTACCGTACACAAGTTTATTATGGCAATGGAATAGAATAATTCATGTCAAAAATTCTGCAGGTCCGTTTAAAATGAATTAGCAAAAGCAAAAAGGAGATATTACATACAAATAAAATTACCAAAAACTTGATGTTAATGAAAAAAAGCTTGTGTTAACTACCCATTTAAAGATGGGTAGTTAACACAAACTTAATTATTTATCGTAATTAAAAAATATTCCTGGTGTTACTGTACAAATTGCATCAGTGCACAAAAAAAGTTTTTGAATATTTGCTATTGGTCATAATTAATATAAATTGCCTTGAGTGTTAACAGTGGAGTTGGCAGTTCATTTGTACACATTCTGTGCACCGTTGTTGATAAAGAACAGGGATAAAGCTTGAAGAAAAACTCTACTAATTGTACTTCTTAATTTTATAACACAAGAGACTGGCAGATGAATAAATGAAAAATAATACTGCCCTATAAATAAAATGTGCCTATTTTATTCAGACAAAAATCACTTGAATACAAATCACATGATTACTGAACTCGTAGGCAACTTCCATAGAAAGACTTAAAGACCACAGAATGCTAAAGGCATTGTTTATAACAGAGAAAGTTCATGTTGTCTTTAAGAAGCAGGCAGAGCTAACACCAAGGTAATCAACAAGGGCGATAAACAAAGTTTCTAAAAAAAGAAACAAGTGTGCTCTGTGACTTGGATAAAACGAGTCTACAAATCTACAATAAAGCTAGACATCCTGACTCTTAGCAGTACATCTAAAGTCGGTTACGTCTCAGTAGACACCCGTTTGTCAGCAGATCTAAATACTATTTCCTCTCTATCCTCAACCAGTCTCCTGACAGCTGTGTGAAGCAGAGGTTGAGTAAAGGTCACTCATAATGTTGTTCAACTCACTGCGTTTGCTCTGAGATTAAAGCCAGGCTGTTGGCTGAAACATCAGCTTTGCAGAGATTTGATTGCCCCTTCCCCCTCCATAAAGCAGACAGCTAAACCTCTGAATCTCCTCTGAAATAATCCCCAGAAGGCATAGACTGCTGTTATATACTGTTTGTTTTTTTACAGCCACTGTATGTAGTTCCTGCTCTGAAGAGAAGCATCTAACAATAGAACAGAACAGATTGAACTAATACAACTTTAGCCTATATGTGTCTGGTGGAGCCCAACAGAATGCGTTATAGTGAGCGTGGAGAATCTGTTTGGGAATAAAGTATTAGGTGAGCAGTCATTCGGTGGTGTATGAATGAGTGAGTGAATGGGTGAATGAGAGACAAAATGTAAAGCGCTTTGGTGGCCATTGGGTCTGTGAAAGCGCTATATAAATGCAGTCCATTTACCATTTATGTGTGTGTGTGTGTGTGTGTGTGTGTGGTATGTGGTTGAAGAAGATGATGTGGATTTGGTGAAACAGAAAAGAACAAATAAACAAATGTCACATTTTACTCACCAGGTTGTTCCAAACCATTGTTTTCTCTGTGGAACTACCCATTAATGGCTCGTTTCCACAGAGCGGTACAGTACAGTACAATGGTACACCCTGATCCGGCTTGTGTTTCCACCGCTAATAGTACCTTTACTTGATGGGTGTGGTGTATGTCGGAATGCAGCGATCAACGTCATTAAACCTGTGTTTAACTGCGAAGAAGAAAGCGAAACAGTAAACACCAATGGAGGACCTACAGCAGATTTTGTTCTTGCTTCTCGGCATGTGGCTGTTTGTCACAAGACAAAAAACATTGTGTTGCAACGGTGTGTTTCAACTCTATATTAAAAAATGGCACTGTCACAGGTTAACATGGTGACTCTATAAACTTGCAAACTTACAAACATACACCCATTTCACTGATATTGTGCATTGCCGGCAAAATTAACATCTGTGAACACATCAGGAAGGGTTATGGAGTTTTTGTTTTGTTCAGTCTAAAGTTTGTTACTGCTGTGTTTTGTTATACACTGAACAAAATTATAAACACAACACTTTTGTTTTTGCCCCCATTTTTCAAAGATCTAAGACTTTTTCAATGTACACAAAAGGCCTATTTCTCTCAAATATTGTTCACAAATCTGTCTAAATCTGCGTTAGTGAGCACTTCTCCTTTGCCGAGATAATCCATCCACCTCACAGGTGTGGCATATCAAGATGCTGATTAACTTTAGCTGGAAAATAACTTTATTCTAGAGCTGCTATAAAACCAAAATAATCTCTGTTACTTTAATTTCCTATTATCACTGTAAAGCCGATTTGGAACAATCCTTGGTTAAAAGCGCTATATAAATGAAGATGACTTGACTTGATTAGACAGTATGATTATTGCACAGGTGTGCCTTAGGCTGGCCACAATAAGGCTGCATTTACACTGCAGGTCTTGATGCCCAAATCCGATTTTCTGACTATTTCCGATTTTTTTGACGACCCGCTTACATCATCTTTTAAAAGTGACCCGTATCCGATTTTTGCATTTACACTATACACTGCTGAAACTACCAAATGTAGACGTTCTGACCCGGAAAAGGAAGTAAAACAGCACGAAATACAATGGATGCAGATGCGAATAAAATTATCCAGTGTTTTGCTTTCCACAATATTTTTAAAAGTCATTAAGCTTTTTATCTTACGGTGGCACTGTAGCCACGAGCGCTTACCGTGCCTCCCCATATCTCGTGAAATGTCTTCAAACACCGATTTATTTCTGTAACAACCGTGCATTTTTGCCTGCACTGTCTCTTCGCCCCAAACACTCAAAAGACATGAAACCTCCGCATTGCTCCACTGTGTGTATCCTTCGTCCTCCATCGCGCCTATAATAAGTCATGTGATCTCAGTTGTTGAGTCCTGAGTTGACGTCACTTTTTTAATGACGTACGACTCGCATTTACTGGGGAATATCCGATTTGTCTGCTTACATGGCACACGCAAATGCACGTTTCCGATTCATATCCGATTTATTACCACATATGAGTGAGGCCTGAATCCGATCTGAGAAAATCGGAATCCATGCGTTTTTTTCCTGCTTACACGTTCATGGGTCATATCCGATCTGTGCCACATGAGAGGAAAAAATCGGATTTGGGTCACTTGAACCATGCAGTGTAAATGGGGCCTAAAAGGCCACTCTAAAATGTGCAGGTTTACTGTATTGGGGGGGGGGGGATCTCGGCAAAGGAGAAGTGCTCACTAACACAGATTTAGACAGATTTGTGAACAATATTTGACAGAAATAGGCCTTTTGTGTAAATAGAAAAAGTATTAGATCTTTGAGTTCAGCTCATGAAAAATGGGGGCAAAAACAAAAGTGTTGCGTTTATAATTTTGTTCAGTGTAGTTTTCAACTCTTTATAGAAACAGTTGTTTTTGCCATTTAATTTGTTGTTAAACTCTTTCTCTGTTAATGGTTGTTGTTTTAGCTGTTTGGAAGGTTTAAGTGTTGTGTTGGGTGTTTATATTATTTAATATGATTGGTTTACAGAGAATTGACCCTTACAAGAGGAATGACCACACTAGAGGCCTAACTCAGTCGGATGTGGAAAAGGAAAATGACGTGCTGTACATGGCATAGAATCCAAAAATGGCATTTTGATTGGAAAGTGCTGAAATATTTACAGTGCAGGAGAAAACAAAAATAAATAAAAACTGTACAATTTTCTTTTCTTTTTGTACAGTTTTTATTTATTTTTGTTTTCTCCTGCACTGTAAATATTTCAGCACTTTCCAATAAAATGCCATTTTTGGATTTTGCATGTACAGCACGTCATTTCCCTTTTCCACTCCGACTGGTTGGCCTCTAGTGTGGTCATTCCTCTTGTAAGGGTCAATTCTCTGTAAACCAATCAACGTTCTACAGTGAGTCTAGCTGCACCCTTTAGTACAGCGCTACAACAACTATAATAACAATAACCTATGCAAACCTATGCCACTCCCACACCAGACACACGTCAAAATATCCAAAGAAACGATTCTTGATTTACGGATATGACGAGACACGCACAGGCGATATAATGTATGTAAGCAGCAATTTTCCCACAATTTTTTTTTTTTTTTTTAAATTCATATGCTTCCAAAAATGCAATGTCCAACTTCCTATGATCCAATCAATTCCCAAGGACAAAATCAAATCCTGCCCTACCTTTTTTCTTATTCCAGAACCGTTTCACTTGAATATACATCACAATAGGGAAGAAAAGAATAATGCCACTTCCATTCCATGCCAACTTTAATTCCATGTGGGAAATTTACAAAACTTGCCAAATTACAAATTACTTTGTGTAAACGCTAGCATGAAGCTGTTGTTTTCAGCAGCCTTCAGCACTGCATGTTTTAACATGTGCTACAGACAGGTGCTATATCATTTCAGACATGTTGTAGCTTGTGTTACGCTGTAAACATGCTTTAACATGCGCTACAGACGTTTTAGCACATGCTGCAACAGTGCATCATGTATTTCAAACAAGTCGTAGCTTGTACTGCACTGCAGACATGTTTTAGCATGTGCTACAGACATTTTAGTGCATGCTATTGACACTTTAGTCAAGTGTTATGGTAACGTTTCAGCGTGGAACTGTAGTTGCATTTAGCATGTGCTGTAGATGTGGTGAAGCTTGTGTATTTGACGTGTGCTGTAGACATATTTTAGCATGTACTATCAACATACTGTGGTGTAGATGTTCTTGCGGAGCTGCTGTGGAGTACAGGGATGACCCGACTCAGTCCAGGAGCTCCAGAGAGTATGATCTGTGAAGTGCTTCAACATTTAACATGCAACCGCAGTCACCTCACTGGCCAAGGTGACCTTTGTGCTATCCCCCTGATGGAGTCTGGGCCGTCTGAACATGCCGACTAAGCTTTCACATTAATTCATCATCATTATTTATGTTCTACTAGAGATTCACTGCATAAGATTTCACACTGACCAGATAAAAAGCTGTTTATCCCGGTCTTGTTTAGTGTAAATGGTATAGGTATGCATTATATCCATTTTTTATTGCCATTTTGTCCTGAGAGGTTTTCATAATTTAGTCATATGTAGAGAAATTTACCAGTAGAGCATCCCACAGTCTTTTATTAGGAAACACAAGCTTAGTTTATATAGAATTCAATGTGTTTTAAATTTGTATATATACTGTATACACTGAAAAGTATTCTAAAAGTTTGGAATAATTCATATTTTTAAATATTTTTAAAACAAGTGCACCATGGCTGCATTTATTTGATCAGAAATACAGTAAAAAGTGATATGTGAAATATTAGTACCATACAAGTGTCAAAACATTAAATTAACCATAATTTGAAATCACATGAAATATTAAAAAACGGAAAAAAAGAAGTTTTATTTTATATCTTGATTTTATGTTAATGCTATGTGTTTTTTTTTTAAGCAAGGACATCATCAATTTCAGACACAATGTAACTTGCTCTGTGTTTTGGTTTGTCTCTTTTAACTGTAACTTGTACATATCTGATGATGATTCGTCAAATGAGGTCTAATTCTGGGTCTTTTTCACTTTTTGTCACTTGCAGCTTCTATCAGGTGAGGGCAGGTCTACGCGTGTCTCCTCGGGTTCCCCACAGAATCACTGCCACAACACCTGGATACACAGGTGAGAACTTTCTATATTGACCTATGTTGACCTTCTTTACTGTGTGTTGTTTCAGTGTCTCCATAAATGTATGTGTCAGAAAATATGCAACTAATCAGTCAGTGACACTGGCTAGTGAGTGTATCTACATTCTTTTGATTCCATTTTTTAGATTTAGTATGTTTAGGGGTAGTGGTTTGGATTCGAGATGCATCATCCGAGAGTTTTAGACTCTCAGCATGCTAAAATCTTCTATGAGGAGATGCTTCTATGAATTTATTCCATTAACAGGGCCACTGTGACCATTAAAGCAGCACTTCAAATTTAAATTCACCCCCTGAACAACAATTTTAGAGACAATGACTGTCGAACTTGCAGCCTGCAAGTACTGTTATTATGCACAATGCATTTGTTTGTGAGGACTCATTTTGGTTACACTTATTCAGTCTATACCTTGTTTTAATGGATACAGGACGATAGTGAAGCCCATCGGAAGAGTCTGCTCCAGGGTTTCAGTTGAGGGCTCTTACCAAGAGGCTTTGGGAGGATTCCCCTCACTGTTTGTCTACTCCTGCAGTTAAAAATAAATGTGCAGAATAAACCACTCAGACACAAAGTTTTCTGAGACAAAAATACAGCATTTAGAGGACAGAGAGAGAGAGAGAGAGAGAGAGAGAGAGAGAGAGAGAGAGAGAGAGAGAGAGAGAGAGAGAGAGAGAGAGAGAGAGAGAGAGAGAGAGAGAGAGAGAGAGAGGGAGACTCAAACAGAGATAAAGTCTTTACCATCTAGATATGAGGCTTTTAAAGTCTGACAAATTATCAATTATGCACTAAAACTATAAAAACAGATCGACATAGAAATTGAGAGCTAAATAAGATTTGTTCAACATTTCAAAGATTTGAAAGTGAAAGAAAGTGTTTACTATGCTATTCTAAATTTATATAAAGTCATTACAGTTGAACAGCTGAAATAGCTACTTCTATATTAAGAAATATTATATAATTATTTATTTTATATATTTATATGTCTACAATATTACCCAGAAACTATAATCTAACAGACCAATTTTCCTATGGTATTATTATTAATAAAAATAAACACTGATACAAAATGTCCAATACCATTATTCAGAATATCTGCCTAGATACTTTGATTTTCTTAAGGGGGGGAGTCTCTCCCAACTTATAATGTAAACTATACAGGGAACCCTCTCAATTTGTACATATTGCTATAATATTTGAGGTTAAAACTAACAACAAAGCCTAATAATCTGTTATATTGAACTGCTATTCATTTTCAGATAATCATTGCACTATAAAAAATTTAAATGTTTTAACAGTTGCACACAAGGTAGTTTGCATAAACACATGTCTTCATAATACATTTATTCAAACATAATTAACAGTAAATAATCTAGTGTTTTTATAGATAACTAATGAACTGTAAACATTGGATAGCCTAAGTAACCTTTCCTGAGGTAAATGCAAGTTTGTGACAAGCTGTTTTATTGACGTCTTTTCGCGGTTGAAACGCTAAATGAGCGATCACATGAGATTATACATTTTGATAAGTTGTACTGTATCTTTCAACATACCTTTTGGTGTTCATGTTAATGAATGTTTATTTGTCGTGTTATAAGTGGAACAAGAGTAGCTAAGACTAGCGCTCCATGTTGCCGCTTGAACTGAGGCTGCGACGCATGACATTACGTCACATTTAAGAGCGCCAAAACGTTGTTTGAATTTTGTGATAAAATCAAAATGGACAGAATTTGAAATCTGAGACTTTTCTAATCAGAAGTAACAAACCACAAAGCTCTCTGCGATTACTGAATGGGAGGCGTGCAACAAATAATGTTTGGAGTAGGAAAAAAACGCGGACCTGACAATCCTGGTTGGCTTGAACTAGGGTGATTCATAGGGTCAAATGGTTAGGGATACCGGTAGTTCACCCAAAATTTAACATTTTGTCATTACTTATTCACCCTCAAGTTGTTCCAAATCTTTATGAGTTTCTTTCCTCTGTTGAAAAAAACAACAAAAGATATTTAAAAAAAATACTTTCAGTATTTGTTTGGGTGAAATATGTAAGGCTATTTTATTGCATTATTGTCGAGAAGACAGCCCTCACCTCCAGGAAATGAGTTTTTGCAGGGTGGAATGTCTAAATTCATGGCCTCTCATTGGCGTATTCTATATTAAACATAAAGGTTTACATTTGCTGTTGTAATAGTTTTGCTGCGAGACATTTTCTCATGGTTTTCTGTGACCTGAACCCCCTCACCTGATTAAACACACTATGTAATTTAGGTTACCTGTGTGTCCTGTTCTGTGTGCTGCTAACTTACATTCTTCTCACATTCTCAGCACACACTCTGTGCTCAAAACAGTAATCTAAAGACGGCTTTAGTTTTATGGCCATCTGACGGCAGTCCGGGACACGGGCGCATGTTGTGTCAGGTGAAAATATAGTCCTTTTTCACAACATTCACGGCTTCTGGTCTCTGTCTCACACACACACACACACACACACACACACACACACACACACACACACACACACACACACACACACACACACACACACACACACACACACACACACACACACACACATGTGCACATACGCGCGCGCGCGCACACACACACACACACACACACACACACACACACACACACACACACACACACACACACACACACACACACACACACACACACACACACACACACACCAGCCAGAATCATTTTAGTTGACAACACCTCATATTATATACTATTATTTAACAATATTGTCAAGAAGGCTTCTTTGTCATATCTTACCAAAGACATTTTTACTTTATTTACTTTATTACGTATTTACCCATACTACTTACAATTTTGCTTTCACAGTAGTGAGAAAGTGTATTAGCATGCTTCTGAAAGTGAAATGTTTGTTCAGTATGCCTCAGATACTCGTGATTCCAGCACACTATGAACTACAGATCAAATACTGCCATCTGAATGACATCTCTTCACCGTAATGAGCTTCTGGGCACACTTTCATCTTTATGTGCGAGGCACTAACAAGACTAGAACTTTGTTTTTGGATGTCTGCTGTCTGAAAAGTTATAAAAAGACACATTTCTTTACATTACATTCTCTGCAGTATACGCCATTACTTTAGTCTTTAGTGTCACATGACCCTTCATAAATCACTTTGAAATGCTGATTTGCTAAGAAACATTTCTCATTATCATCAATGTTAACAGTCAACAGTTATTGTGCTGCTTAAGTGGGAAGCCATGATAAAACCGTGATTTTTTTTGATGAATAGAAAGTAAAAAACAGCGTTTATTGTTTATTGACTATAAATGTCAGTAACACTTTACAGTAAGGTCTCATTTGTTAACACTACATTAGTTAATATGAATGAACAACTAAAGCATTTATTAATCTTAGTTAATGTTAATTAAAAGGTGCATCTGTTAATATTTTTTAATGGACCTGAGCTGACTGAACTAACAATAAACAGCTATATTTTTGTATTAATTATCATTAACCAGGATTAATAAATATTAACAAATGTCTTGATCCTTGCTAGTTAATGCTAGGCAATGCATTAACTAATGTTAACTAATGGGACCTTAATGTAAATTGTGTTAAGCAGTATTTTTTAATACAGACACAAAAAAACACAGAACTGTCCCAACCAGAAAAAAAACGCAATATTAAGATATAAAAAATATATATATAAAAAAAGATTTCCATGTCCCTTTTTAAACTTTTTTTGTCCTAACAAACCAGGACACTGATAAATTAAGTATTTCCTGTTCATTCAGTTGCTCATTTTGTTTCAGTTTTAGTCATATGAGATCAGCAGTTTTTTATTTGGCTTATCTTAATCTGATCTTAATGTCTTTATTGAGGCCTTACAGTGTGTGTGTCTGTCTGTCTGTCTGTCTGTCTGTCTGTCTGTCTGTGTGTGTGTGTGTGTGTGTGTGTGTGTGTGTGTGTGTGTGTGTGTGTGTGTGTGTGTGTGTGTGTGTGTTGTTTATGTCCCTTTTGGGTACATTCACCAGGATACACACCAGTAAACTGAGGACCACCTCAAAAATTGAGGACATTTTGTATGTCCTCATTTGTTTGACTATATAATGGCATTCAGCATACTCTAAAATGGTGTCCAGACTTAAAATCTCACTTGTCCCAAAAAATCAGTTTTAAGTGATTTGTGTATGTGAAGTGTGTATGCCCCCCCACTAAAGTGTGTATAACACAGCGCCCTCTAGGAGTACTGCACTTCCGGAAAAGATACACACTTCGGGGATTCTGACCAATCAGAGCGCAGGAAGCCACTATGAGAGCGGGACTTAATGATCTGACCAATCTGAGGCCATCACGTCATCAACAAAAATGGCGGAGCGGAGGCGATATCATTATTATGAATGAATTGACAGATAATCCACATTCAATAATAGATAAATTCGCAATAATTATTATTTAAATAAAAATAGACTAATTTACCCTGAGCAGCAGGAGCTCTCACGATGTATATGGGCATGTTATTAAACTTTAATCCTCGCAGTTTTGCTCTCGCATCGGAGTCTGCTCTGTGTAACGTTATGTGTGTGTGAAGATCGCGCTGCTGCGCGTCACCGAGACTATACAGCTGTACAGTAACTTACATAGGAGTTTATTAATCATGTAGGAACGAGTTTGAAGCGGGGAAGAGACAGAGACATTACGTCATGTGAATTTACAAAGTACATATTTTCTTCCAAAAGCGGAGGAACAGCTGTTTAAATCTGTCAATATGGATGTGATGATTTATTCATCCAAGTTTGTTTAATAAAAACACACAAGCCACCAAAAGATGTGAAAACATGCTAAATCGCTTGCTTTTATGAGTGATTTTATTTGTTTGAAGTGTTTTCTCCTACTTTGCGTTCTGCCGTTTCCTCTCATAATATCAGTGATTTCCCTGAGTGGCCACCGCCCCTCCCCCACCCCCCGCACGAGCAGGACAGGACTCCGTTACCAGTTACCACAGCAACACATTCACTACAGCAAACAAGCTAACTTTTTTCTTTATATATTATATTATATTATATTATATTATATTATATTATATTGAGGAGAGCAGTTACAGCAAACATTATTCTTATTATATTATATTGCATTGTATTATTTTATATTATATAAAGAGGAGAGCAGTTACAGCAAACATTCTCTTTGTAGTATATATTATATTATTTTATATTATATTATATAGAGGAGAGCAGCTGCATGAAACATTCTCATATTATATTATTATATTAATTAAATGTTTACACTAATTACATACGTTTTTTTAAGGCGCTTTGGTGCATTTCTCAAATCACAACTAAAATTCTTGTTCAACCTCCACATCATCTAGTCACTTGTGCACATCATGAAAGCAGTTTATCATTCTTTTGAACAAATTGCAAATGCTTTGGTACATTCATGCAATAAATGTAAGTGTCTGCTGTTTCTTACATTATCAATTGCTTATGTCATGTTGATCAAAATGTATTATACTGGTTCTCTGTTGAATAGTCTTACCCCTCAAAACATATAGGCATTAAATTACTAGTTGTCATAAACTGTCAAACATATTTTCTATACAATTCTATTATACTTTTTTTGTCCTGAATTGCAGATGTGAATTTTGAATTTCACTAATGAAGGGGAATGTAAAGCATTAGATCAATCAATGATCACCAGTTCTCTATAATCGCTCAGAGTGCATCTCATGAAGCTTCCTCTGGAAGCCATATAGACAGAGCACAACACATACACACTCTGAGAATGGAAGAACAACAGGGTAACAGCCGAGAAGAAGAAGAGGAGGAGTAAGGATGTGTGGTGGAAGGATACAGAGGTAAAACAGAGAGATTGTAGGTTTCTGAAGAAATAGGGGCCAATATTGTAGATCATGTTCATGACCTCATGGCCGAGGCGGGTTGAAAGCTGAGCTGAATGTTGGGAGAACAACCGTGTGTGTCCTCAAACATTCAAGTCTTTATAGACAGAACATGCGTGTAATCAGACAGTGTTCACTATACTGTACTGTTCACCATAAGCTGTAGACTTACTGTATTACAGTGGAGTCTACTTGCATTTTACATGAGACAGTAAAAATACGTGATAGAGATCCCTTTCCCACTAATTAGATATCTTAAATGATGTTGTGTGCACTTCTGTATTTGTCTTCATTGTTGTACAGCCTTGATGTTAATATTTTGTTGAAAAATTGTTAAGACCCCAGGAAGAATAGCTGCTGCTTAATGGAGTAGCTAATGGGGATCTAAATAATAAACAATAAACAATAAACTCTACAGATAAAGCGTTGTGAATCTAGTTTCGCGTACCTACCCCGAAGTGATAAAATAAAACAAAATTATGTATCAAATTTATAGACAAGTAATTTGTTCAGGCATGGTTTTCTAGGGAAATACAAACCTACGCACATATATTCAAACGCACATAACTATAGAATCAATTCTTAATGCGCATGTGAACGCCATCAGCGTTAATCACAGGTTCACGTTTAAAGTCTGTTTAGAGACATTCATATACATTTTTACCTTGCAGTTACTGTAAATCCGGCCTCTAGTTCATAAACGCCAGAGGAGAACTGGCCCCCACTGAGCCTGGGTTCTCCCAAGGTTTTTTTCTTCTCCATTGGGTCCCTGATGGAGTTTTAGGACACCATCGGGTCACTTGATGGAGTTTTTCGGTTCCTTGCCACTGTTGCCTTTGGCTTGCTCAGTTGGGGATATTCAAATTAATTAACCAATCATTAATACCATTGATCAGCTCTACCAAACGTGGATGTTTTTCCACTAAGAAACGAACATTGTTATTATGTTTTGATTGATACTGTGAAGCTGCTTTGATGCAATCTATATTGTGAAAAGCGCTATATAAATATACTTGATAGAGACATAATGTAACACACACACATATACAGTATGTGTTTGAATAGTCTGTTCATCGCAATGGCATTGTCATTTTTTAACAGACCAACAGTGTATCTGTGAGTCCAGTCTCATAATGGGTACATGTGTTTATGTGTCATACAGATAATGTGCAGTCTTTTCATTGTCATCAAAATCGTAGCCAGTGTTTACTTCTCAAAATACTGATACAGTTATATTGACAACCATCAAAAGCCTGTAACTTGTTAAAAATCCTTAGTACAATATATATCAATGAACATATCAGTGCCTTGTGTCACAAACAAGAATGTCAAAATGCTGTCATGTAATCCTATTGTGTTCTGCTGTTTGTACGAAATGCACTTTCCTTGTTTGCAAATCTTAAGGATGATTCAAGAAATGTACCAAAGCGACTGATAAGAACTGTTTATAGAGGAGAGCAGTTACAGCATACATTCACTCTCTCTCTCTCTATCTATCTATCTCTCAATATATATATATATAGCCTATATATATATATATATATATATATATATATATATATATATATATAAATCGATAGATAGATAGATAGAGAGAGAGAGAGAGAGAGAGAGAGAGAGAGAGAGGGGGGGGGGGGGGGGCAGAGCAGTTACATATAGTCATACAAAAGAAAAAAAGTGTTTAAAAGAATCATGAATCAAGCTGACACGTTTAAATGTTTGTTTACATAATTATTTTGTACTTAATTTGATTTTAAAAGCCATTGGATCTGCACTAACCCTAACCCTAACCCTAGCTCTGCCTGTGACTGTCAGTCTGACTGAGATCTGCTCACACTGTGATCAGCCGCCCTTCCCCCACAGCACTGAGACTGATCGCGCGCGCGCCCTTCCCCCACAGCACTGAGAGAGACTGATCGCGCGCGCGCCCTTCCCCCACAGCACTGAGACTGACTGGAGTGACAGAGAGTTGAACTTGTCTCTGGCTGAACTAACAGACTGACAGTTACAGGTAGATAGCTAAGCAGAAGTGCTGCTCAAAAGATCACAAACTGTCGTGGCTATGCGTTTTTAAAGCACTTTTACAAGGTCTATTAGCTTCTCCGCCCTGTAATGTAAAATACCATTAATTTATGAAAGAAATACAAAGAAGATAATGCTGTTAAAGTACTTGTTAAAGTTTAATTTAGAGCCTCGAAATAATCCACACCCATCCCCCATCTTAACTCGAATAAATTGACAACAACACAGACTCCAAAAGTAGAGACATATTATACCAGCTTGAATATCAGCCCTGCTGTGTATTTGCATACATCAGTTTACTATTTTGATTAATAAATGCTATTAGTAGAAAATAAGATGTCTGTTCAAGATATCTAGGTTGCTCATTTTGCATTTTTTGCTCTTTTAAACCTGTGCTTGTTCGGACATGCGCACTGGTTCCTAGTTCGAGTCGGGTGAGTTCGTTTACAAGTGATCATGTGCTCTGTCCACTAGAAAGACTTGATCCACGACAGTTTTTTTTTTTTTGAAGAAGAAGAAGAAACACTACTGCGATTAAAAAAAAAAAGATTCTTGTCATCAGAGAGTTTTCTATTCGGTCAAATAAATAGTCACAATTGCAACGTGAAATCCAAATACGTAACTACGTCATTTACGCACGTCTGCGACAGTGGATGTATTTTCCCGGGAAATGCAGACACGTGACAATGGGACGCGAAACAGTCAGACGACAGCCCTCCACCCTCCACCACGCAGGAAAGGTGAGATGAAGTCTTGTCCTGAAAATGCATGATAACTAAATACATTGTGAAATATGAAAGTTAGTAAGATGTATGTTTATTTTAGTGGTTTAATTATTTTTTGCTTAGGGTTTTATTTACTTCTCGATTGTATTTTATTTGTTTCTCATTTGATAATTTGTTGCAATAAGGAAAAAAGTATATTGCCTACTTGTAGGCATTGACCAGTAAATATAATTTTGTTATTTCTTATATAATAGTACTTTAGATTCTACAAATTAAAAAAAAAACGAGTCAGTGATAGCCTACTATATCATTGTTTTTCTCAAGTGTTGTCAAATTGCAACTGTGATTTAAAATATTAATTATATATTTTTATATCATTATTATTTGATATATTTTTAATTTTATGTAATACAATATTTGCCCAAAAATCTTTTTTTCAGTGGAATGTTTTTTTCTAGATTTATTATTTATCTTTTTTATCTTTTTTTGCCCAATGATGGTACATAGACACTTTATAGTATTTTTATTGTGTGTTTCAATGTCCAAAGCAGACAAAAAGCACATTAGAAATAGTCCATATAAATCTAGCTGGTTATTGACTGAAAATATCCTGTATGCTGTAGCTAATCAATATAGTAGATTCATGTCAATTGTGGTCACAAGACACACAAGAACCAATGTTTTTTGGCATCATTGACATTGCCTTTTTTTAATCTAAATTCCTGTTGTAGACTGGTCACACGTGCTGTCATTGAATAGAGCTCTGTGATATAATATAAATATATACTTAAGTGTTGAACAGAAAAAACACACGTGTTTGGAACAACATGAGGTTCAATTGGAACACTTAACATAATTGTATGTTAATTACGTATGTTTTTGGGTGAACAATTCCAGTAAGATCAACAAGATTTTTTAAATATGCTTGTTTATTTCATTCACATTATATATATATATATATATATATATATATTTTTTTTTTTCCCAGTCATTTCAAGAAAGTAAGTCGCCATGCTGGGAAATAAAAGACGTAAGAAACCTCTGCAGGACGCTGAGCATCACATTACCTGTGAAACCGACAAGCCTGAGCTTCAAGAGCAGTTCATCAGCAAATATAAAGGCAAGTATTTATGAATAAGCAGTAATAACGTTACTCTACAAAACTGATAATTTAATATATAATTTATTTTTATTGTGCAGTCAAGATTTCTGAATAGAGTTCTGCAGGCATTAGCCCGAAAACAAAAACAGTTGCATTTTTGCATTTCTGGTTCCATCAACCCAAAGTCAGTGTTTATTTGCGCATTCTTAGCCCAATTATGCACAATAAGCCCATAGTGCGTGTGGTCATGTAAACGCAGACTAAGGTCATCATAAACGGCATAAGCATAAACCAATCGACACCGCTAGATTTTTGCCCCTTATTCCAGATTTGCCCAGCATGTAAACACATTAACCTGCGTTCTGTGGCTTATTGAAGTGAGCATGTGTGACTGGAAAGTGTCCTTATTGTGGATTTAAGCACATCCAGACAGAGCGAGCGTTTTCTTGACCCAAGAACATCTTAAAAAGTGTTCTCAAAAAGTGTTCTCATCTCATGCAGAAGTGGTACAGTCAAAATCCTACTAAAACTTCTTTGTCATTGTGGAGAGTGCAGTGCATGGTTGCATAGCAACAACAGACGCCACGGGAAAATCAGACTGTTATTTTACTATTAATAATAAAATATAAGCTAATATGCATTAACACTAGGACTCCCAGAATTCTATAACTACTATAATGGCCATAGCAGTCATTCTGACTGCTCATACATTATTTGCATATCATTTCAAAAAGCTATATCAAATCTAAGAATAAATGGATCTGTTATGTTAGGATAGGTAATAATAAACATCAGAACACTACATTTTAATTATGATGTATGTAAAATTGTATTAGTTAACCAACAACCACTCAGCCTCATCAAGGCTCTGAAGCATGGCTAAAGCCTCTGTGGCAGTCATTCTTCTTGCTGACATTGTTCTGATATTCTCTTTTCAATATTTCAATTTGGTTTTAGCTCGAAGCTAAAGCTAGATTTCAGCTTTGCAATAGACTAAACAAACAACAAGAGAAATTGTTGCTAGTCAACGGTGATGCATCTTCAAGAGCAGGAAAAAGGAGCAACCGACACACGGTCTGTAATGCATACGGTCAGTATGACTGTTATGACCATTCAAGGTAGAAATACTCAAAACTCAGTCTTTTGTGTCTTGTAATTTTAATAAAATAACAATGATAGAATAAAATATAGACACATTTAGGAAAAGTCAGGGTCCTATAGTTACATGGGTTTTATTTCAACAAAGTTATTACATTGCAAAATTTTAAAACAGTCAAAATGACTGCCTTGGGAGTT